>NW_024750637.1:0-8000 GCF_018991925.1 Homarus americanus
AAAAAAAAGGTAAGAAGGTTGATTTCCGCCAGTGTTTGTTGCCTAAAGAAGATACTTAAGATGTCATCACTAAAAACAACACCGGGAGATTCTCGGTAGTAAGTAGCTGTCAGCCTCTCTATGATCACATTGCTGATAGTTGACACAGTCTTGCATTAGTATGGCTATTAAGATAAGCATCTCTCTCCTTGTTTACATTTCACCACCAATAGAAATTAAACTTGTATTTCCATGAATTTTCTGTGGCCTGGATGTAATTTCTCATGTATAAAACAGTGAATATTGTCGTTACTATTAACTTAAATCGTTATATATATTCTTAGTTATCAGACAGTCAGTATGTGTGAGAGTCTGTTACATGCATATGGAATCAGAAAGACTAGAAACTGATGTGAAAATAATTGTATGTTTCTGGCGTAACTTAAAGGCTCACACCAAATGACAAAAGATTCTCAAAAGGTGACCATTAGCTTTTCCCACCGAGTGTTGTGATCTTCTTAGCGGCAAAACCCTTCAAGAAAAACCACCAAGCGAGTATTTTTGTTGTTGCTCGCGATGTATTTTTAAACAATTTATATTTTGTATTTCCTCGTAGTGTGCATGAATAAGTAATTGTAGAATGATTTTTTTTAGATGTTTAAGATAGAATGTATTGTTTAGCCTGTTGGTGAGGGAGGGAATAGACAATAGAATGAATGTCGAAGATTAATCTGACTGAGCGAAACATGGAAGGGAAAACATAGAAGAGGGGGGAGGGAGAGGACGGTGGGAATAACACAAATAAAATGATCATGTTTCAATTAGGGATGATGGAGGAAGTGTATACAGTACACAAGAGTAAATAAAGGATTATAAGTCTTTCTGATACAAGGAAAAACGTGAGAAAACAGAAGAGTGAAAATTGATGACTTTTCGAGTGATGTAGAAATAAAACACACACACACACACACACACACACACACACACACAGACACACTGAAAGTGATGATAGTTCCATCTTCAGTGATTCTACCTGACACAAAGATCGAGGAGAACCAATAAAAATAACGAAAGAAAGAAAGAGAGAGAAAAAAAAGCTAACATAAAAATCAAAGAAAAACGGTGAGCAGAAAATCCCAGCTGGTAATTTTGGGTCCAGCCAATCATACCCGGGGGACAATTAAGGCCTCTGGAGGCTCGTGGCAACTTTTCTCAAGTTTCTTAGAAGGCAGTGAAACAATTTGAACATTCTATTCATTCTCTCTCTCTCTCTCTCTCTCTCTCTCTCTCTCTTTGTGGGTTTTCCTCACCTACAGTTTAAGGTAATTTTCTTCTTCGTGTTAATGTTTACTGTACACAAAGAACAAGGCTGTAGGGGTAGCTTAGTGAGAGCTAGTGTTGGTGTTTTGATCATGTGCTACTTTTGTCATTGCTACTTGTTACTTTGGTGTTAATCTTGCATTACTTGAGTTGCTTTTGTAGTCTTTTGTTATTGTTGAGTTAATCTTTTTCTTCTTTCTATAATGTTATTTTGGTTGTTATTATTTACGTTTGGTATTGTAAAGGTGTGTTACTGTGATGTTACTCTTCTCATAATTGTGTTTGTCACTTTATTGTTGAGTTACTGTTAGGTTAATACTCTGTTACCTTAAGTGCTTTTGTTGTTACTGGTTCGTTACTTTTATATTTCTCTGTAACTATCATGGTGCTCGTGTTAATTTTAGAGAGTGTGTTAGTTTTATGTTATTGATGTGCTACTTTAGCGCTACTTTTGCTACTTTTGCGTTACATTGTGCTACGTTTTATTAATTTTGTTATTGCACTGCCATTGTGTTGCATTCTATTTCGTTATTAGTTTACGCGTAATGTTGTTGCCGTTATCGTTCGTAATAATGTTAATATACTGTAGCTGATATCGCTATTTTATGTGCTTCAACTACTAGGGTTTTGAAGTACCCTAAACAGTACCGCTCAATGTTATTACGGTACACGAAAGAAAACCCAGGGACCTTCAGAGTGTTTTTCAGAATCTACAATGTTGTTTCTGTGTTTTCTTACGCCCAAGGTCTCAACTCATCGTTCTCTAAATTTTTTTTTATAAATTTCTTAAAGCATTATTTAAAAACTATATATGTAAGATAAATATTCTTTTGTTGTTAAATAATGTACTCGTGTTCAGTCTTAGATTTTTGCAGTTTTCCAAGTCAGATTTGTTCACGCTAGACAAAAGATTTTAAAGTTTAAGTAAGCTTTAATAAGTTATTTTTTTTTACCATTTTATAAATATTAACAGATAAGGTCTTAAACATTTTATTTTTTACATTAAACTTTAGGTAAACATTATAAACATTATTCGATCTCAACACATATTTTTCCTCTATTTTTTTTTGTTGAAGTGTTGTGTTTCTTTTTATATAGCTAAGGTCTTTCAAACACTCAATATTAGGTCATTTTTAACGCTAATTTTAACATTTCTTTTACAAATTAGGAAATATTATAATCTCTTTATTTTAATGTATTTTGGTGTTTTAACAACTGACATTAGAATCATTAATAACTAAGCAAATTCTTCCATATAAGATAATTGCCTAATATCTGAAAATACATCCCTAAACCCCTTGTGTACCGTGGTCTAACCCCTTGTGTACCGTGGTCTAACCCCTTGTGTACCGTGGTCTAACCCCTTGTGTACCGTGATCTAACCCCTTGTGTACCGTGATCTAACCCCTTGTGTACCGTTGTCTAACCCCTTGTGTACCGTGGTCTAACCCCTTGTGTACCGTGATCTAACCCCTTGTGTACCGTGGTCTAACCCCTTGTGTACCGTGGTCTAACCCCTTGTGTACCGTGGTCTAACCCCTTGTGTACCGTGGTCTAACCCCTTGTGTACCGTGATCTAACCCCTTGTGTACCGTGATCTAACCCCTTGTGTACCGTGATCTAACCCCTTGTGTACCGTGGTCCTAGCCCACTTATTGTGCAAATGGTCCACAACCCCTTGGCCAATGGTCTAACCCCTAGTGTACCGTGGTCCCCACAACCTTGTGTGCCGTGGTCTAACCCTTATTGTACCGTGGTCTAACCCCTTGTACCGTGATCTAACCCCTTGTGTACCGTGGTCTAACCCCTTGTGTACCGTGGTCTAACCCCTTGTGTACCGTGATCTAACCTCTTGTGTACCGTGGTCTAACCCCCTGTGTACCGTGGTCTAACCCCTTGTGTACCGTGATCTAACCCCTTGTGTACCGTGGTCTAACCCCTTGTGTACCGTGGTCTAACCCCTTGTGTACCGTGGTCTAACCCCTTGTGTACCGTGGTCCTAACCCCTTGTACCGTGGTCTAACCCCTTGTGTACCCGTGGTCTAACCCCTTATTATTGCCGTGATCTAACCCTTGTGTGCGTGATCTAACCCCTTGTGTGCAAGTGGTCTAACCCCTTGTGTACCGTGGTCCTAACCCCTTGTGTACCAAGTGATCTAACCCCTTGTGTGCGTGATCTAACCCCTTATTGTACCGTGGTCTAACCCCTTGTGTACCGTGATCTAACCCCCTGTGTACCGTGGTCTAACCCCTTGTGTACCGTGGTCTAACCCCTTGTGTACCTAGATCTAACCCATTGTGTACCGTGGTCTAACCCCCTGTGTACCCTGGTTTAATTCACGGTACGCAAGGTAATTAATAATAGTAAGATTAAAGGTAAAATATAGGTATTACAGATAAGTATAAAATAACTCCTAAAGTATTACAGGAACAGCAGTGGCCATCAAGATATCTGCTGGTCGAGACAGAAATTCGTAATTTCCTTTTTTGGTTTTATTTTGACTATTTTTATTTTTGCTGCTGCTGCTATTATTATTATTATTATTATTATTATTATTATTATTATTATTATTATTATTATTATTATTATTATTATTATTATTATTATTATTATTATTATTATTATTATTATTATTATTATTATTATTATTATTATTATTATTATTATTATTATTATTATTATTATTATTATTATTATTATTATTATTATTATTATTATTATTATCATTATTATTACTATTATTATTATTATTATTATTATTATTATTATTATTATTACTATTATTATTATTACTATTATTATTATTACTACCTTTACAGTTACAGAAGGGGTAAAATGGATATAAAGTTTTTGCTGCCGTGTGACTTACTGTTTTTTTACTATTAATCTGATGCTGTTATCGTTATGGGTGTAAATATTATAATGTATTGCAGAGTTTTAACATTATAAGATCATTGAAACACCTTCACTACGGGACGTCGCTTTTGATATTTGATTTTTCATAATGCCAAGCGATTTTATTCAGCACAGAGTGTTTTGATAACTTGGTTGTGGGTGAGTGAGTGATGTTTGGTTGTTACTGCAGTTGTGTTGCGATGTTTGGAGGTGTTGTAGGGGAGTGTTGCTGTGTTGTAAATGCTCTTCACTACATGAATATTAATAAATAATGAATGATATTATGGTCCTTTGATGTGTGTGTGTGTGTGAATTAGAATTATGAAGTAGAACCTTTTTATAAGAGTGTGATTGTCGTTTGTCGTATATAAATTATAATGGTTGTTACATTGATACTACGAAAGGATTATTTTCTTAACACACACAGATTCCTTTAGTCTACATGAGAAAGATAAGACTTAGCCATTTTTTTGTATATTTTTTTTGTACACCTGAAAATATAACAAATTACTGAGAAACACAAAGTTCACAATAAAATCACATTAAAAACATATTGCTCATTTGATTAGGGACTAAAATCGTAAATCGAGATAAATGAAACAAATTGATGAATCACATTGAAAATTTATGAAACTTAAAGGGCGAAGTGTTCTTACGGATCTTCACCTAACAAACACAATGCGAGTTACCTGTTCAGCGATAAACAAGCAAACACACACTCACACACACACACGCACACACACACACACACACCACACACACACACACACACACACACACACACACAAACACACACACACACACACACACACACACACACACACACACACACACACACACACACACACACACACACACACACACACACACACACACACACACACAAACACACACACACACACACACACACACACACACACACACCCACACACACACACACACACACACACACACACACACACACACACACACACACACACACACACACACACACAAACACACACACACACACACACACACACACACACACACACACACACACACAAACACACACACACACACACACACACACACACACACACACACACACACACACACACACACAAACACACTTGCACACACACACACACACACCACAAAAAAACTTTGCAAAATAGTTCAACATTTCGTGACTGTGGTCTTAAGGTCAGGGTCAGGTTAGAGGCTACAACCACTCACTACTAACCTGACCAATTGACGGAGCCAACATTCACTCGAGAACCAGACGGGATAACTTAACCAATATTCATCACTTTTGTATTATTGAATTGATGTGTCTGTTCCTCATATACCGTCATCACATTCGAGCATTGGGATGTAATAAACACAAATGTCAGAATGTCATTCCCCCCTCCTTTCCAAGATTGTCTGCCTCAATAAGTGCATTCCAAATAATATGCATATAATACTGAAAATCCTTTATTTTTTCCATATTAGTACATATACATTTACAATTTTACATGGATTATTTTTATAGTGGAGTTTTACAAATTAAATGCCAATTGAAAATGTTGATGGATTTTTAAACCTTGAATAAAAGTAAAATAGTTTTTTTTTTATTTATAATGAATTACTTAACAGACCAAACTGAAGCATAATGCAATAAACAAAAAGTTCAATAGAATACCAGGATATTGTAAATTTGTAATTAATTTTATTCAGATGAAGATTACAGTCAATGAGAAACCTGTGATTGTTTTTTCTTCGCCAATTCTGGGATACGCGGAGGAGTGCTTGAAAGGGCACAACGCAGGTCATTTTCTACCTCTAATCTACTACGTTGCTTCGTTTTAATTTGCAACAGAGTTGAAAAGCCTGAATCACAAAGATATGTCGACACAAACGGAAGCAATGCACGGATAGCTCTTTCTGCCACTTTTGGGTAGGAATCGCACATCAAGGGCCAAAATTCTGTGATTGATTTCTCATCGAACATATCTCTTGCTCCCGAATCAGTTTCCCCCCCCCCCCCTGAAAACCTGAATTCCCCCCCTGGGGGGAATTCCCCCCTGGTTGAGAACCCCTGGTGTAGATGATGATGGTGAAGATGATAATGGTGTAGATGATGATGGTGTAGATGATAATAGTGTAGATGATAATAGTGTAGATGATAATAGTGTAGATGATAATAGTGTAGATGATGATCGTGTAGATGATGATAGTGTAGATGATAATAGTGTGAATCTACACTATCATCATCTACACTCAACATTTTCTCACAGTTCAACCTGACTCTATATCTACAGGGCCTCTACAATAAGACTAGCAGGTTGTTCCAAAATACTGTATCATCGTAGAGGCGCGAGGTTATGACGAGACCTTGTCTGATATCTGTTGTTTTCATAATACACTTGATAGAATACTCCTGTAGTTGGAATCTGGTTGAGCAAGGTGTAGCTCGATAACTCCACATATGGACGTCCTATCACCTAACATTTGAAGAGAACGATATCGCTAAAATGTTTGGCTGCAAGATGATCAGACTCTGTTACCAGAGGAGGGTTGTCCAAATAATCATCGAAGGGTGAGCAAAGGTATCCTTCCCCCCACTGGTGAAAGGGAGCCTTCCTCACCGCCTGGAGGGAATGCAGAAACTAGCCCTCCTCACCGCCGGTGGGTGCAAAACTAGCCCTCACCGCCGGTGGAACGCAGAAACAGCCCCTCATCACTGACGGAGGGTGCAGAGAGTAGCCCCTCATCACTGACGGAGGGTGAAGAAACTAGCCCCTCCTCACCGCCGGTAGCTAGCCCCTCCTCACAGTCGGAGGGTGCAGAGAGTAGCCCCTCCTCACCGCCGGAGGGTGAAGAAACTAGCCCCTCCTCACCGTCGGTAGCTAGCCCCTCCTCACCGCCGGAGGGTGAAGAAACTTGCCCCTCCTCACCGTCGGTAGCTAGCCCCTCCTCACCGCCGGTAGCTAGCCCCTCCCTCACCGGTGGAGGTACAGAAATAACCCTCCTCACCGCCGGTAGCTAGCCCCTCCTCATCGCCGAAAGCTAGCCCCTCCTCACCGTCGGTAGCTAGCCCCTCCTCACCGTCGGTAGCTAGCCCCTCACCGCCGGTAGCTAGCCCCTCCTCATCGCCGAAAGCTAGCCCCTCCTCACAGTCTGAGGGTGCAGAGGGTAGCCCCTTCTTACTTCCAGGAATGAGTAGAGACAACAAAACTCTATACAGAGTTTTGTTTGTCTTCTGCTGTGTATTGTTTATCATTTTCTTTTTCCTGTTTGTACAGTCCGTTCGGGAGCTCGTTGAAGAGTACCGATAAGAAAAGAAGCCCAAAAATGTACAGGCCAAGGATATGTCAACGAGATGAGGTATTTTGTGGCCGGGCAAGATGGAAATGCACTGTAAATGACATTCAACACCAGCAAGTGCAGCGCACTTAATACTGGAACAAACAAATACTGTCAATGTACAACCTTAACAACATCAACTTACAGAAGTAGACTTCTATCATATCTCCCCGCACTCTTGGTCTTTGTAGGGAATGCAAGTTAAATTTCTTTAATCTATCTTGATATGGAAGGTTTCTAAGTCCCAGAATTATTTTCGTTATTCTTCCCTACACTGATTCCAGTTATTTGATATCCATTCTATAAATAAGTGCACCAGAATTTAACAGTATAATCGAGGTACTTCCTGATTAGTGCAATATGACCTCCACACTCTTATTAGTTTATACTTCTAGATATAAAACCCAATACTCTGTTTGCCTTATTTCGATCATTAACGCACTGTTTTCTAGGCCATAGGTGATCTAACTTAACC
>NW_024750638.1:0-8639 GCF_018991925.1 Homarus americanus
AGTTACGTGACTGTGTGTGGGGGAGTCGAGAGGTTGAGGGGAGTGTGCTAGGTTCGTGTCGGGGTTGGTTACTGTTTCCTTTGGGGTAGTGCCGTATAGGTTTACTTTGATTACTGATTTAGTTGGATGAGTGTATTGTATAATTCTTTTGCTGTCAGGTGTATAGGGAGAAAGGGGGGAGGTGTTCTTCCTCTTTGGTCTAGGGGTCTTGACAACTAGTTCTGTGGGGGGAAGGGCTGCCATTTTATTCTTGGGAGTCTGGGGTGTTAGGGGAGGATCGGGTTTGGTTTGGGTGTTCGTGGTCCGGGAGTTCAACGTAGTCAGGTGGGAGAAGTCGGGTGTAGGCAAGGTCGAGGTGGAGGGGCCGGTGTGTTTTGGACTGATTAGTTTGGGGGGTGAGGCAATGGTAGAATGGTGAGATAAGTCAGGTGTGGCAATGGTAGAAGTGGAGGGGAGGAGGGAGACAATGGATTCTCTGGGGGGTGGGGGGGGCATGTTGGTCCGGTCGGAGATGGGGGCAGTGGGGAAGATGAGGTCAGGACCGATTCTGAAGGAGTCAGGAATGTTTATGGTAGGGAGGCCGTTAGCCTTCAAACCCTCAATTACCAGTTTTAGAAAAAGTGATCTGTTACCGTTGCTTAGGGTGGCTTCATACAAGACTAGACTGAAAATGCTAGTGACAGCAGGGGGAAAGGAGGGTTCAGAGGAAGAATAAAGATAGAGAGGATGGTGGAATTTTGGAAGGAGAGAACAGGTGCACAGTGGCTAAACACACCCAACACGTGAGGGTGAGAGCAAATGCTGTGAGGGTGCAACAACAACAAGCAGGACGAGGCAGAGGGAGGGCGGGAGCAGGTCCGGGCAAGCAAAGGGCCAACGCGGGTGTTCTGATTGTCGTCCTAGCAGGCAGTGTTGGTAAAACGTAGGAAGAACCGCCCCGCCACGGCGGCGGCGCAAGCCGAGAAACGCAGGTGGACGGACGCACAGGCAGCACACGATCAAATCAAACAGAGAAGGTGAAAATATAGAAATTTTGCTAGTCGTAGGGTTGTTTGCAGAGAGATGAAGGTAAAGTCTTTGAGCTATGTCAAAGAGGAACGGAGCGAGTTGGAGGAAGGGTTTTTTAATCTTTGAGCTTGAAATGTCAAAGTATTCATAGTAAGGAAGGATGAGCGTATCGTAGGAGAGTTTTTAGTAATAGCGGCAGACAGATTTGAGCTTTTTTGTCAAATTATGAACGGAGACGAGAATGAGATATAGGTTGAGTGGTTTCAGTCTAGAGTTAGGTCAATTTTATTAAGGTGGATGTCACAGGCGTTTAGATGATATGTTTTGATTGAGTTCGAGAGTTGTGGTCTTTTGGCTATGTCAGAGAAATGGAGAGAGTTGGAGGAAAGGAGTTTAGAATCTTTGGGTTTGAAATATCAAAGTATTCGTAGTGAGGAAAGAGATGGTGTATCATGGAGAGTTGTTTAGTAATGGCAGGAGGCAGATTTGAGCTATGTCAAATTGTTGTGAACGGAGATGAAATTGAAGATGAGATAGAGATTTCAGTGCTGAGTTAGGTCGATTGGTAAGGTAAGCTGTCTGGCAGATGTGTGTTTGGAGGTGGTGGTTAGGGAGGAGGAGTTTGTGTTTGGGGACAGTGGGGTGGCGGTTGTATGTTAATTTAAGGTGAATTAAAATTGCTTAAGGGGGGTTGTTGTGTGAGTGTGTATGTGTTTGCATGTAAATGTAAGGGGAGAGAGGGAGGGTTAGGATAATGTTATAAGGTCGGGTATGGTTCGGTTGTCGGGAGGAGGGGGGGAGGAGAGGAGAGGGGGCTTAGGAGGTTCTTGGGTTAATTTATAGTATGGTAGGATTTCTTAGGAATGATATGTTTTGTGTTACTAATGAATAGTTGTATTGAGTCATATGTTTTTTTTTTTAAAGTAGGAGGTCAAGGCTTGTTAGAAAGGTCAGATATCAATAAGTTTTATTTTGGGAGGATTGTAGGTATTGTTGAACTAGAGGTTGTGAGTAGGTTAGGTAGGTTAAATTTTTCTTTTTAGGAGGATTGAAGATGTTGATTAGTGATTGAGATAGTGAGTTAGCTTTTTTTTTTTATAGGAGGGATTATGAGTAAGGTTGGGTGGGTTAAGTTTTTCTTTTGGGAGGATTGTAGGTTTTGTTAGTGGTTGGCAGAGTTGGGTTAATTATTGCATTCTCTCTTTCTTGCAGGTATTGTGAGTTCTGGCCCCATTCTTGAGGGAGAGGGTTTGTGTACAGGTACATTGCACCCCTCCCCGACCTTGTTGGCTAAGAGAGGCGTTCAATGTCGTCTGCAATTTGGTACCGTTTCTAGGTACACCTCTCCGACCTTATTGGCTAAGGGAGGTGCCCATAAAACAGTGTTGGTAACATTCTTGAGGGAGAGGGCTTGCGTACAGGCACTGTGGAACTCTCACCGACCTTATTGGCTAAGGGAAACGTACATGTCATCTGAGTTAGTATGGGATGGGTAAGTTAGGTATTTGTTTTGGGAGGAGTGATAGGGTGTGGTTAGTTAATGGTAGAATGGTTATTTTTTATTTTGTGTGGGATTGCTAGTAACGGCTGGGTATGTTAGGTTTTTGTTTTGGGAGGAGTGATAGGGTGTGGTTAGGTAATGGTAGAATGGTTATTTTTTTATTTTGTGTGGAATTGCTAGTAATGGCTGGGTACGTTAGGTTTTTATTTTGGGGGGATTGTTAGGGGGAGTGTTAGTGCAGGTTGAGTGGTTTAGTTATTTATTTATTTATTTTTTATTTTTTTGTCAGAGTGGTCTTGAGTTTGAGTTGGTGGCGTGGGGTTTGGAGTGAGGGGGGGGAGGAGGGAATTGGTCAAGTCAGGTAAGGTTAGGTTGGGTGGGAATTATTGGGTGTGGGGTTGAGAAGAGGTTAGGTTAAGCTTAGTTAGGTTAGGTGGGAATCGTTGGGTGTGGGCTGAGGAGAGGTTAGGTTGATTTGGTTAGGTTGGGTGGGAATCGTTGGGTGAGGGTTAAGGAGAGGCTAGGTTTTAATTTGGGGGGAAATTGTTGGGTGTGGTTATAGGGAAGATATTAATACAAGGGAGGTGGGAGGGGAGTGTTTGGTCTGTTTAGTACTTAAAGATAGAAATTCTGAGGTGCAGGGATGAGGTCTAAATTGTCGAGTGACTGTGAGCGTGGTGGTGGTATGAGTGTTGTGTATGCAAGTGAGGGAAGGGCAGTTACGTGACTGTGTGTGGGGGAGTCGGGAGGTTGAGGGGAGTGTGCTAGGTTCGTGTCGGGGTTGATTTCTGTTTCCTTTGGGGTAGTGCCGTATAGGTTTACTTTGATTATTGATTTGGTTGGATGAGTGTATTGAATAATTTTTTTGCTGTCAGGTGTATAGGGAGACAGGGGGGAGGTGTTCTTCCTCTTTGGTCTAGGGGTCTTGACCACTAGTTCTGTGGGGGGAAGGGCTGCCATTTTATTCTTGGGAGTCTGGGGTGTTAGGGGAGGATCGGGTTTGGTTTGGGTGTTCGTGGTCCGGGAGTTCAACGTAGTCAAGTGGGAGAAGTCGGGTGTAGGCAAGGTCGAGGTGGAGGGGCCGGTATGTTTTGGACTGATTACTTTGGGGGGTGAGGTAATGGTAGAATGGTGAGATAAGTCAGGTGTAGGCATGGCAGAAGTGGAGGGGAGGAGGGAGACAGTGGATTCTCTGGGGGGTGGGGGGGGCATGTTGGTACGGTCGGAGATGGGGGCAGTGGGGAAGATGAGGTCGGGACCGGTTCTGAAGGAGTCAGGAATGTTTATGGTAGGGAGGCCGTTAGCCTTCAAACCCTCAATTACCAGATTTAGAAAAAGTGATCTATTACCGTTGCTTAGGGAATGTGCCAGAAGTATGATGGTGGTGATTTTTGCGTCAGTGTCGGGGGAAGGGAGGGGGGCGGTCAGGTTGTTGGTCCAGCAAGTGCGGGTGGAGAGAGTCGTGGGAGTAGGGAGTGAGTGGTGGGGAGGAGGAGGAGGTGCAGTGGGAGGTGAGGGTAGGCGTAGGCGGGGAGGGAGAGGTGTTGTGCTGTTATCGAGTCTGATTTGGCACTTGTTGCTGATGGCAGAGTGTGGGCCTTTACAATTACAGCATTTAGTTACAGTGGCAGTGCAGTTTCTGTATGAGTGGCCTTGATTGGCACATTTTGAACAGGTTAGTGAGTTACTGCAACGGTTGGTGGTATGTCCAAATTGGTAGCAGTTGTAGCATTGGTGGACTGGGATGTAGTGTTGGAATTCGATGTTATGTGAGGGGATGATGTTATTGCCGAATTTAATTCCGTTGGATTTCAATTTGATGGCGTCAGTTTGTGTAGCTGTAGTGATTTTCAACATGGGGAGAGTTCCCATCCGGGCTGCATATGTCATTTGGGAGGTGTTGTGTGTGTTGAGTTCTGTCAATAGGTTAGGATTGTCAAGGAAATGGGGGATGATTTTTCTACATATGAGGGTGCATTTTGCGCGGTATTCGGGTGAGCTGAGGACCGTTAAGCCATTGTCTTTTAGTTTTTTGTTCAATGCTGGGGAGTGGAATAGGTCGGCGTCTTCGTCATTCTGTACAAATATTTTGATAATGTCGTCATTGGTGAAGGAACGTATTTGGAAGATCAAAGTCAGCTGGAAAATAAGTGAGGCGAGGTCCGTGCATGGTTGGATGGTACGGTCCACTTTGAGTTTAATTGAAGGCATGTTAACTGTTTGAATTGGAGATTTATGGAGATCTCCCCTAACAAATTGTCCCTAATTTCCTGCGCCCCTCACGTAGGGGAGGCCCTGCACTATCACAGAGGTCCCCAGGCGAATCGGCAGGCTGTGCTGACCCCCCGCCCTTCACACAAACACGCACTAGCGAGGTGTGGGGACAGAGGGCGTTTCCAGACGAATACTCCCCTGTACGTCAACTGACAGGGGAATAGGTCCTTTCACGGCACGGAAGATAAAGGTTAGAGTGGTAGAAAAAGGTCTGAAAACTTACTGCTGACTCTTTCTTCACACCAAGCCCCTCAGCAGCATTCGGGGTTCCTAAGGGAGGTCCGATACTGTAGGAGAGGCTCAATGTGTCGATTGAATCAACAGAATTGTCAGTTGGAGAATGGAGTCAGGTGCTTGTGATTTCCAAGGTTGGTGGGAAGGTGGGAGAGGTCCCAGAACTAGCGAATCAGCTATGTCCGTTTGATCTCCGGCTTCCCCGTCGCTCTGCGTGTCTGCTCTCTGTGGTGGTCCTGGCTCCAATGAGGCTTCGCCGATCGATCGATCGAAAAATGCTAGTGACAGGGGGGAAGGAGGTTCAGGAGAAGAATAAAGGGAGGATTGAAGTGAATTTTAGGAGGAGAGAACAGATGCAGTGGCTAAACACCGCTTGCGTGAGGGATTATAAGATGGAGGCAGCAACAGCAACTCGCCTGGACGCGGCAGGGAGGCGACAAGACAAAGCCAGGCTAGCGTCAGGTCAAGCGTCAGGTGCGTGTTGGGTTGGGCAATGGATGTTCAGTGCTTGGTCGGCTTGATTGTGTTTTGGTTTCTTGTGTGGAGGGGATGTCTTGGTCTTCTTAGCTTGATGTCGATTTTCTTCTCTCTCTCCTTCTCTTCTTGCTCTCTTGGAGTGTCCATTCGTTTGTGTTTGGGTCTTCTTGTTCGTCTTCCTCGTATTTTAAGTCCTCATAGGTGTGGAAGAATTCAGAGAGGGTGAGGTTGACCTCGTGGGCTTCAGCACCACGGGCCGCGTGGGCTTCAGCACCACGGGCCACGTGGTGTTCTTGGTTCTGTGTGGTGGGCGGCTTCTGTTGAGTTTTCTTTTCTTGGTTTTTCTTTACTGCTGGTTTTTTCTTTTCTTGGGAGCGTACAGCAAGGAGGGCCTCTTTGTAGCTCAGTTTTTTCTCAAGACGAGCCTTGGCTACCCTGCATTCCTCCTTCCATCTGGGGCAGGTCCGGTCGGCGGAGGAGTGTGGGCCACCACAGGCAACGCATTTTTTCTCTGTGTTGGGGCAGGCCGTGTAGCGGTGTCCAGGGCTGCCACACATGGAGCAGGTGTCTTCCTGCGCCTCACACTTGTTTACAGTGTGTCCATAGTGCTGGCATTTGTAACACCGTTTCGGTCTGCAGTAGGGCTTGACTGGCACAGTTACCCACGCCAGTTGAGCTTCCTTGGGTAGGGTGGAGTGGTGTCCGATGAGGGCAGTGGTGTCGGACAGCTTCTTCACAACTTGGAGCTGCTGCTCCTTGAGGAGCTCACTCAGCTCTGCTTTGTCCATGTGGGCAATTTCGGCGTGGGAGATTACACCCAGCTTCAAGTTGTCCCACATGTAGGCAAACATTTTAAAAGGAATGCCGTTGATGTCTGGGATCTCCGCGAGCTGTGCGGGCATGCCCTTCTCGACGAAGGTGATCTTGATGTCACCATGGAGCTTTAGACGTTCTACCTTGGTGACCCCCACGATCCCATTAGCTTCGAAAAACTTCTGGAGAACTAGGAGGTTTAGTTTCTTGGGGCAGGTCGGCGTGTCCGGACGTATCCGCGCCACGTTAACAAACTCGTAACCGTTCATGGTGAGGGAGAGAGAGTGTGTGTGTTCGCCTAGAGACTAGAAAATGCTAGTGACAGGGGGGAAGGAGGTTCAGAGGAAGAATAAAGATAGGATGGAAGTGAATTTTAGAAGGAGAGAACAGGTGCAGTGGCTAAACACCGCTTGCGTGAGGGGGTAGGCAAAATGCCCTTGAGGGTGCAACAACAACAATCAGGACGAGGCAGAGGGAGGGCGGGAGCAGGTCCGGGCAAGCAAAGGGCCAACGCGGGTGTTCTGATTGTCGTCTTAGCAGGCAGTGTTGGTAAAACGTAGGAAGAACCGCCCCGCCACGGCGGCGGCGCAAGCCGAGAAACGCAGGTGGACGGACGCACAGGCAGCACACGATCAAATCAAACAGAGAAGGTGAAAATATAGAAATTTTGCTAGTCGTAGGGTTGTTTGGAGAGAGATGAAGGTAAAGTCTTTGAGCTATGTCAAAGAGGAACGGAGCGAGTTGGAGGAAGGGTTTTTTAATCTTTGAGCTTGAAATGTCAAAGTATTCATAGTAAGGAAGGATGAGCGTATCGTAGGAGAGTTTTTAGTAATAGCGGCAGACAGATTTGAGCTTTTTGTCAAATTATGAACGGAGACGAGAATGAGATATAGGTTGAGTGGTTTCAGTCTAGAGTTAGGTCAATTTTATTAAGAATTGGATGTCACAGACGTTGGGTATGTTTGATTAGGTTCTGAGAGTTGTGGGTCTTTTAGCTATGTCAGAGAGAAATGGAGAGAGTTGGAGGAAGAGTTTTGAATCTTTGAGTTTGAAATGTCAAAGTATTCGTAGTGAGGAAGGATGAGTGTATCGTAGGAGAGTTGTTTAGTAATGGCAGGAGGCAGATTTGAGCTATGTCAAATTGTGAACGGAGATGAGAGTGAGATATAGGTTAAGTTTCAGTCTTGAGTTAGGTCGATTTGGTAAGGTGGCTTTGTCTGGCGGGGGGGGGATGTTGTGTTTGGAGATTGGTTGAGGGAGGGGGGGAGTTTGTGTTTGGGGATTGATGGGGGTGGCGGTTGTATGTTAATTTAAGGTGAATTAAAATTGCTTAAGGGGGGTTGTTGTGTGAGTGTGTATGTGTTTGCATGTAAATGTAAGGGGAGAGAGGGAGGGTTAGGATAATGTTATAAGGTCAGGTATGGTTCGGTTGTCGGGAGGAGGGGGGAGGAGAGGAGAGGAGAAGGGAGGCGAAAGGGGGAAAGGGGGGCTTTGGAGGTTCTTGGGTTAATTTATAGTATGGTAGGATTTCTTAGGAATGATATGTTTTGTGTTGCTAATGAATAGTTGTATTGAGTCATATGTTTTTATTTATTTATTTAAATAGGAGGTCAAGGAAGCATTACAGAGAGTCGGGTATATTAAGTTTTTATTTGGGAGGATTATGGGTATTGATTTCTAAGGGTTGCATTAAGGTTGGGTAGTTAGGGTTTTTTCTTTTACTGGAGATTGAAGGTGTTGATTAGTGATTGGATGGTAGGTGGCTTTTTTTTTTTAGGAGGGATTATATGGAAGTAAGGTTGGGTGGGTTAAGTTTTTCTTTTGGGAGGATTGTAGGTTTTGTTAGTGGTTGGCAGAGTTGGGTTAATTATTGCATTCTCTCTTTCTTGCAGGTATTGTGAGTTCTGGCCCCATTCTTGAGGGAGAGGGTTTGTGTACAGGTACATTGCACCCCTCCCCGACCTTATTGGCTAAGAGAGGCGTTCAATGTCGTCTGCAATTTGGTACCGTTTTTATTAGGTACACCTCTCCTACCTTATTGGCTAAGGGAGGTGCCCATAAAACAGTGTTGGTAACATTCTTGAGGGAGGGCTTGCGTACAGGCACTGTGGAACTCTCACCGACCTTATTGGCTAAGGGAAACGTACATGTCATCTGAGTTAGTATGGGATGGGTAAGTTAGGTATTTGTTTAGGAGGTGATGATTGGTTGATTAATGGTAGAATGGTTATTTTTATTTTGTGTGGGATTACTAGTAACATTTTCAGGTATATTGGGTTTTGTTTTGGGAGGTGATAGGGTGTGGTTGAGTTAGTGGTAGAATGGTTATTTT
>NW_024750639.1:0-9437 GCF_018991925.1 Homarus americanus
ACAACACACTAACAACACGCGGCAAGCACTGACAACGCACTAACCCAACACTGACCAACACACTAACAACACTGACAACACACTAACAACACTGACAACACACTAACAACACACTAACAACACACCTAACAACACTGACAACACACCTAACAACACGGCAACACACTATGACACTGACAACACACTAACAACACTGACAGCACACTAACAACACTGACAACACACTAACAACCTAACAACACTGACAACACACTAACAACACTAACAACACTGACAACACACTAACAACACTGACAACACACTAACAACACTGACAACACACTAACAACACACTAACAACACACTAACAACACTGACAACACACTAACAACACTGACAACACACTAACAACACTGACAACACACTAACAACACTGACAACACACTAACAACACACTAACAACACACTAACAACACTGACAACACACTAACAACACTGACAACACACTAACAACACTGACAACACACTAACAACACTGACAACACACTAACAACACACTAACAACACACTAACAACACTGACAACACACTAACAACACTGACAACACACTAACAACACTGACAACACACTAACAACACTGACAACACACAACAACACTGACAACACACTAACAACACTGACAACACACACTAACCCAACACTGACGGCACACTAACAACACTGACAACACACTAACAACACTGACAACACACTAACAACACTGACAACACACTAACAACACTGACAACACACTAACAACACTAACAACACACTAACAACACTAACAACACACTAACAACACTGACAACACACTAACAACACTGACAACACACTAACAACACTGACAACACACTAACAACACTAACAACACACTAACAACACTGACAACACACTAACAACACTGACAACACACTGACAACACACTAACAACACTGACAACACACTAACAACACACGACTCCAATGTAATAAAACAAACACCAAAAAGACCTATTAAAATCCCAAACAGAGAATCTAATTTAGCTTTTGTCAATATCCAACTGTAGTGAACATCCAACAGAGCATCGTGTGACTATCGGCCGGTCGAGCGAACATGGTAGGTGTATGAGGAGGCCTGGTGGTGTGTGTGCGTGGTAGATGTTCCTCAATTTCATATGGTCAGTCACCTGTTAGGTCATTTACAAAGCCAATGTCATCAAGGAAATATCTCAACTGCACCAGAAAATATATTAATATAGATTCTTTAATTAGTCCGTTGGGTATTGTCAATGGGAACTGTACAATTGTGTTTTTTATCTGAGCTATAATGCACTTAAAACGTGGCACCGTCTTTGTCAGAGAACATCAGAAATCGTCTTACACTGCCAACTTGTTGCAACTCTTCAACTAACGCAGAGAAACACTCACAGAGGCGTGTAGATCCGAAAGTCAACAAGACACGAAAGGTTATGTCACTTGTTTTTTGATACACAATCACCGAATTACATCAGAACTGTTAATTTTTTTTCTTCTTGAAGGTATCTTTGGCTGACAAATCATTAATTAGTTCCAAGGATTCTAGCTGTACCTCCTTGAAATTCGGGATCATCACAAGATTCCCGTGTTCCACTGCTATTTCTGAAGAGTTACAGTTTGGCAAGGAAAGCTAAGATAATAATTCGTATGAGTAATCATGCTTGAATCTTTCCCTTGTATCATGTGGAGCTCACAGAACACCTGAAGAAGGTCCACAATATACGACAGTCGTACTTCAGTATTAAATGTAGCCAGCAAATCCATTTTCTCTTGTATTTCGAGGAAATTCTTCACTTAGTTGAGAATGGTGAGAAACTTTCCACCAAACAGCCACTTTACTTCTGTGTGGGCAAGAACAGTGTTTTATGCATGAAGACCATGTCGGCACACAGTTGACAAGTTTGACAATATGGTTTAACAAATATTTCAACTCGACGATGAATGAAACAGTGAACACCGGTGGCGTTTGGTGCTTTTTCTTTGACACGAGTTTGTAAACCAGATTTTGAACCAAGCCAGGCTGGAGGTGCATCGGTTGTGACGCTAACAAGATTACTCAAACTACACTCTTAATATATGGAGACATAATATCCATCACATCGGCCGAGGTTTTAAAATTCTGATACAGACGAATTTCTCTTTTATACTGCCAATCAAAATATATCAACATCAAGACAACAACTGGGTATGAGATGTTTCATCAAGTTGTATCGTAAGAAGAAGAAGAAAATAGCTCCTTTCATCTCTTGTACAAATTGACTCTTCAAATCATGAGAGATATCAACCATTCTAGACTGGACTGTGTTGTTCGAAAAAATACTTCACTCAATTTCGTGTATCATCGTAACAAAGCGCACACTGTTCGGGGTACATAACAGACTCAGCTCCTCAACGATTGTGTGTGGCCTTTCCTTCAAGTTACCAAGTAAGGAACCTTGTATGGAGCTGCTACTAAGTTCTTATTGGGGGAGTAGTCCAGCAGTGTCCGGCAGCTGTACATAAGATACCTACAGTCGTTTCCATCTCACCAGTGTTTGTTAAAGGTAATAATGTGTAGTTATTGGTGTCTGGCCATGGACACTTACTCTATTTGATAAAGCTGCAGCAGACAGTTTTAACCAGACACTTGATAGTCTCATTATCCTTTGTCAGATACTCCACCTAGGACATCTGACAGGCTACCAGACTCCCGATCCCCTCCTATACCTTTTGACTGACTATCACATCTACTTGTTTATCAACTACTAATTAACCTATTATAAGTAACATGAAGAAGTAAAATACACCTGCAGCTACCGGTAACGTGCGCCCCTGAGGTATTGTATTGTGAAAAAAAAAATCATTGTCTGCTTGATTGAATTTTTCCTGAAATCTGAGGCCCCTTGATTATCCCACCACTTTGAGAGCCGCTGTGGTTGAGGAAATAATGTGAGGAGGAGTTACATGCGTGCTCCATCCCCTCCCCTCCCCTCCCCTCCCCTCCCCCTTCACCAGTTCACTACAACATGACAGGTGACAGTAATGAGAAAGGTGACAGGTCTCTCCCCTCCCCTTAACACCCATTGTTGACGGAAATTGTCCCTCTCAACCTGTCATCCTCCTGCTGTCTAACACGGCTCTCCACTCTGGCCTCCTCCATCTCACTTCATCTATGTCGTGACTAGTGATTGTGTGTCCCAACCCTACCTAACCTTACCTCTCTCCACCCTCCAATTTACTCATATTTTATCGATTTAAATTATATAGAAACGAATCGAGGTCAAGGACACTGAATGGAAAAAAATACCCTGCTGTTCACTGTTGACCCCTCGGCCAGGTATACACTAATAACTCTGACCGTTGACCCACTGAGACTAAAGTTAAAATGAAATTCGTCTTCTCTTGGGACGTGATACCAACACCAAGGTCACTGGTTCTTGAAAATACTTAAAGAGTACGTGCTTAAGGACCTGAGTTAATGCATGGACTGGGTTGGACTCAAGAGTACATGCTTAAAACACTTCAGTTATTTTAATTACAGGAGTACTTATAAACCACATTATAGTAAGGTACACGGGCCTACTGCAGTCACCTGTAATAATGAAGACAAATCACAGGTATACCACGACTAAATTACATGGTACAGTAACTTCTCACTGTAATATTCCGAGGTTACAGTTTTCTTAAAGATGAATTTACTTGTGAATAAAAAGTAAAAATAGTTAAAAAAAAAAGGGGGGGGGATTTTTTCTGCATGTCGACTAAAGTTTGTGTCAGTTACTTTGAAGAATTTTAAATTACTCCTCAAAGGAACACAAGAGCACTTCATATCTTGAGGGTTTTTTCCGCCTTTGATACTCACATACGAGCATAGAGCCATCACATTATAAAGATCTACGCCCCCAAAAATTCTTGAAAAATACTCCGAAACCTTATTATTATTATTATTATTATTATTATTATTATTATTATTATTATTATTATTATTATTATTATTATTATTATTTATTATTATTATTATTATTATTATTATTATTATTATTATTATTATTATTATTATTATTATTATTATTATTATTATTATTATTATTATTATTATTATTATTATTATTATTATTATTATTATTATTATTATTATTATTATTATTATTATTATTATTATTATTATTATTATTATTATTATTATTATTATTATTATTATTATTATCTAAGAGTGATTACTTTTCATTATCATGACACTCACTGACTCATCAATCGCACTCACTCACTCCTCACTCACTCACTCACTCACCCAGGACATCAAATCTGTAGACACCTTACAGATGACAAATGCCTCTACCTTCAAGTTGTCTCCATAGGGCCTGTACTTCCGTACCTCACTGGCCTCCATCAGCCACCTCTCCCACCGGGAGCCAATTTCAGCCACCTCCTCCAAGCCACCTCTACCACCACCCCTTGGCCACCTCCACCACCACCACCCCTTGTACCTCACCCACCCCCCCTCAGGCACCTCCTACCACCACCACCCCTTGGCCACCTCTCACCACCTCCTCGGGCCACCTCCTACCACACCCCTTGGCCACCTCTCACCACCTCCTCAGACCCACCTCCTACCACCACCCCTTGGCCACCTCTCACCACCTCCCTCGGGCCACCTCCTACCACCACCCCTTGGCCACCTCTCACCACCTCCCTCGGGCCACCTCTCACCACCTTGCCCGGACCACCTCCCATCACCTCAAGTCGTTCCATCTCGTCTGTGGTCATCGCCTAAGTCGTCTGGTCTTGTTTTGGTCTTGTTTTGGTCTTGTTTTGGTCTTGTTTTGGTCTTGGTTAGGTCTTGTTTAGATCTCCTTGTCAATCACGTCCACCTTAGAATAGTTTTGAGGAGTCTCCCCTTATCTGGGGTCATTATTATGTTTCTGTAGCATAGGTGGGGCATCTCTATATCTGTCTAAATGTTTGTTTGTTTTCCTCTGTCTCTCTGTTTCTCTGTCTGCCTGTCTGTTTACCTCTGTCCTGCCTATCTGTCTTTCTCTGTCTCGGTTGGTCTTTGCCTCTCTCTGTCTATCTCTGTGCCTTTCTCTGTCTCTTTCCCTGTCTCAATCCGCCTGAATATTCTATGTAACTTACACCCCAACGCTAACTACGACCCTTCAAAATACACGACCTTCCCTGAAACACTACGCACGACCTATCTCACTACTACGTTAATACGACCTGACTGTACTAACAACAATGACGACCAGTTAATTATAAAAAAAAGGTCAACAAAAGAGTGACTATAACTGACTGACTGGAAGATATATCTAACTCACTAATGATTGGGCTTGACATGTTAATTGATCCATGGTAATTGTTTATTTAACTGGTTGACTGGTTGACTGACGTGGTACAGGTTAATTAAGTAATCGTTAGCATACCTTTGTCCGGATGATTGATTGGCCAATTAACCAACTGGAGAGGCTGGCTGGATATTCATTCATTTTCACACCTTTAATTATCAATACGTTAATAATTTCCTTTTCACAGCTTGATAACTGACAGTGTCATAGACTATCTCCACTAGTAGACTATCTCCACTAATAGACTATCTCCACTAGTAGACTATCTCCACTAATAGACTATCTCCACTAGTAGACTATCTCCACTAATAGACTATCTCCACTAGTAGACTATCTCCACTAATAGGCTATCTCCGCTAGTAGACTATCTCCACTAATAGACTATCTCCACTAGTAGACTATCTCCACTAATAGACTATCTCCGCTAGTAGACTATCTCCACTAATAGACTATCTCCGCTAGTAGACTATCTCCCAGGCTATCTCCGCTAGCAGACTATCTCCACTGGTAGACTATCTCGAACTATCCTCCACTAATGAGCTATCTCCCAGACTATCTCCACTAGTAGACTATCTCCACTAATAGACTATCTCCGCTAGTAGACTATCTCCACTAATAGACTATCTCCGCTAGTAGACTATCTCCCAGGCTATCTCCGCTAGCAGACTATCTCCCAGACTATCTCCACTAGTAGACTATCTCCCAGACTATCTCCGCTAGCAGACTATCTCCCAGACTATCTCCGCTAGTAGACTATCTCCCAGACTATCTCCACTAGTAGACTATCTCCACTAATAGACTATCTCCGCTAGTAGACTATCTCCCAGGCTATCTCCGCTAGCAGACTATCTGCCAGACTATCTCCACTAGTAGACTATCTCCCAGACTATCTCCGCTAGCAGACTATCTCCCAGACTATCTCCACTAGTAGACTATCTCCCAGACTATCTCCACTAGTAGACTATCTCCACTAATAGACTATCTCCGCTAGTAGACTATCTCCCAGGCTATCTCCGCTAGCAGACTATCTCCCAGACTATCTCCACTAGTAGACTATCTCCCAGACTATCTCCGCTAGCAGACTATCTCCCAGACTATCTTCGCTAGTAGACTATCTCCCAGACTATCATCACTAGTAGACTATTAACACTAACCACCACCACCACCACTAATATATCTTTCTCATTTTTTCTTTAATAATATTCTAAGTGTAAATAAAGTGTTGAGAATATAAGACATACACTCTGCCACTGTGTGTGTGTGTGTGTGTGTGTGTGTGTTATACTTAAGGCTATGGTGTTTTATTTACCTTATAGAAATGTTGTGTGTTTTTTGTGTTTGGATGAAGACTTAAAGAGTGTTTGGTTGTGTGACTGGGTTTGTTTTGTCACACACACACACACACACACACACACAGAGGGTCTGAAGGCGAACGTCAATCGTGTTAAGTAAGGAGATATTAGGCACCACAGAGGCCGCTGATGACCCACACGAGGTAAACAAAACACTTGAGAGACAAACAGACAGAAACAAAGCAGAGAGAGAGAGAGAGAGAGAGAGAGAGAGAGAGATTTGCTCACACTCAATGAACTTAATGACATATAAACTGAGACAACAATAGGAAGATGAGGGAGGGAGGAAACTGGCTGGCTGGCTGACTGGTTGGCTGGCTCTCTAACTGGCTGGTGAACTGGTAAGCTGGCTGACTAATCTATAGACATAAAACCTTACAACAAATAAAATCCTTAAATTTTGACCTGTGTAAGAAAATCCTAAAATTCCAGGCCGGATTTACTGGAAAGAACCATCACTACAAAAAACCTAACCTAACCTAACCTAGAGTGACGTGGTTATAAGTGAGGTCTTTTATAACTTGTTTCTGGTTAACTTTGTGTTTACTGATCAAATCAAGATGAAGTTTACAATCGTAACTTGGTTTGGTCAGGTCAGGGGTTAGCTCTTGTATGTTTGAGGTCAGATCGGGAAGAAATGCGTGGAGCTAAGGAAGGAAGGAAGGAAGGGAGGAAGGAAGATGTGTAGGTGGTGGTGTGTAGGTGGTGGTGGTGTGTAGGTGGTGGTGGTGTGTAGGTGGTGTGTAGGTGATGGTAGTAATGTGTAGGTGGTGGTGTGTGTAGGTGGCAGCGAAGGTCAGCTAGGGTGAGGGTCGGCAGGGTAAAATTTGTCTGCATGGCTAAAACTTTTCTTCGGGGTCTGGAGGTCAGCAAACACCGCCGTGACATTGTCTGAAGTGTGTGTGTGTGTGTGTGTGTGTGTGTGCGTGTGCGTGTGTGTGTGGGTGTGATTAGCAAATGACGCCATCTTCCCAAACGGGCTAATTTCCATCGAAATTCAATATCTGAGGAATTATGCTAACTAGGAAGATGTTTATGGTGCCAAACATTATGTTTTCGGGGTCACGTATTCTAGCTAAGATGTTTTCAGATCATTTGAACAAATAATAAAACCAATTTTAAAATAATAGACCAAAACAACCGATTTAAACGCAAAATATTTTATATTACACAATTTTTTGGCTAAACTAAGTCCAATCTCAGGTCAGGTCCCAGGTTTGTCAGGCGAGTTAGTCTTTGTCTGTTACTGGCGAGAGTAAATTGTATAAACCAAATTTAATTCCTCTCTCTTTTAGATAAATACAGACACAGCGTAATGGCGGCACAATTTGATGTTTCCAGCGTCGAGTGGAGGACTCTGACACCAACAAATGTCACCAGCAGTTTCTCTAGACTTTAATAAATCACAAACACTGTTTTCTACCTGTTGTAAACTACGGTGTGTAATAGGGTGGCAATTTCTAATAAAAAGACTGACCCCGACCCATCCGAGCAAAGACTACGCTCCCTTCCTTTAAACCATTTCTTAAAAAATATCTATTGTCTAAGTATTAATATATCTTGTAACACTTACTATATTTACAGTACCTGCTTTTATTGTACCATCAAAACCGTTTTATCGGAAATTATCATGTAAATAGACAAGAAATTACCATTGCAATACATATATTTCCAACTAGACATAATCCTGACAGCTCTGTCCTCTTGTACAACCTTAATACTGTACAACCCAAGTTGTTCTGCTTCCCCATTATATTTGTTTTTCAATTCCACTGTAATTTATGTATAATACTTATAATAAATAAATAAAATAAATAAATAAGAACATAAGAACATAAGAATGGAGGAAACTGCAGCGGGCCTATTGGCCCATACTGGGCAGTCCCGTTTACACCCAACCCCTATTGCTCATATGAGCATCCAACCTATGTTTGAAGCAATTCAGCGTATTCGAGTTAATGATGATATTTGGTAACTTGTTCCATTCATCCACTACTCTGTTTCCAAACCAAGTGTTTACCTATTTCACGCCTAAATCTAAATTTGTCTAATTTAAAACCATTGTTACAGGGTTCGCTCCTGGATTTGGATAGTTTGAGTACCTTTGTAATGTCCCTTTGTTAGCCCTGCCTTCCCACTTATACACCTCTATCAGGTCGCCCTCTGCTCTACGTCTCTCAAGGGAGTGCAAATTAAGATGCTTTAACCTGTCTCTATACTCAAGGTTCCTAATGCCCGGGATTAGTCTTGTCATTCTCCTCTGAATTCTTTCCAAGGATTCTATATCCATTCTGTAATACAGTGACCAGAACTGAACTGCGTAATCCATGTGTGGTCTCACAAGAGCAAGATACAGTTTTAGGATGACCTCGCTAGTCTTGTAACTAACACTCCTTTGTATGAACCCAAGTACTTTATTAGCCTTGTTACGAGCAAAAACACATTGTTTACTTGGCTTAAGGTTCCTACTTATCATTACTCCTAAATCTCTCTCGCAGTCGGATTTCTCTATGGCATCGTTGTTCATCTGGTATCTGGTTTCCCTGTTTACATCTCCTATACTGAGTACTTTACATTTTTCGACGTTGAATTTCATCTGCCATTTTTCAGACCATTCGAAAAATTTGTTTAGATCTTCCTGTAGTTTTGCCGAGTCCTCGTCAGATTTGATAACACGTCCTATTTAGTGTCATCAGCAAATTTACTTATGTTGCTGTCAATGCCGATAT
>NW_024750640.1:0-15252 GCF_018991925.1 Homarus americanus
CTTCCGTCCTCCCTCCTTCCCTCCCTCCCTTCCTCCCTCCCCCTCCTCCCCTCTCCCTCCCTCCCTCCTCCTCCTCCCTCCCCTCCCTCCCCGCCCTCTTCCTTCCTCCCTCCCTCCCTCCCCCTCCCTCCCTCCCTCCCTTTCTCTCCCCTCCTCCCCCTTCCTTCCTCCCTTCTCTCCCTCCCTCCTCCCTCCTCACTCCCCTCCCTTCCTTCCTCCTCCCTCCCTCCTCCCTTCCTTCCTCCTCCTTCCTCCTCCCTTCCTTCTTCCTTCCTCCCTCCCTCCCTCCCTTCCTTCCCTCCTTCCTTCCTCCCCTCCCTCCTTCCCCCTCCCTCCCCTCCCCTCCTCCCCCTCCCTCCCTCTGCCCTCTTTCTTCCTCCCTCCCTTCCTTCCTTTCCTCCTCCTCCCTCCTCCCCCTCCTCCTTCCTTCCTTCCTTCCTCCCTCCTCCCTCCTCCTCCCTTCCCTTTCTTCTTCTTCCTTCCTTCTGTATGTTCTCTCCAGTCGCATCTCAGCACGGTCAATATAATGTTCAAGGTTTCTCCTCTCTGTTTAGTCGCCACATATTTTCTGTTTATCTGCTTTTGCCTGCTACCCATAAGGCTATAAAATGGTATAAAGTGGGATCAAGCAGTACCTCAAATGTGTAGTCATCCTCGTAAAAGAAATGTTTGAGGTACTACTTCCTGCCCGATCTTTAATTTTTGTTTACTATACAGAGGTAGTTTCAGGATTTGCCCTTATCATCTTCTCATGTTTACTGTTTTATTGTAGATTTCTTTAATTTATGTTTTACGGGATGTATTTACCTTTTCTCCTTATTATTTATAATTATTTCTATCCTTGCAGGTAAGGTGATGGAGATGACAGGAGCCACAGGTGGCGCAGGCAAGAGGTGTTCCAAGATTTTGCATTTTATTATTATTTTTTTTCAGATGTCGCATTTTTTTTTTGAGGGGGGGACTGTCGTACAAACTGCTGATAGGAAACACCGCCATTCGCTGCGGGTCGTTCTGTTGCTTATGACGCTGGGGATTATTAAATATTCAGTATCGTGGCTGAGGGGAAAAACTTGGTAACTTGTATAGGGGAATCGGTAAAGAACAAACCTATATACCGTAAACCTCCATATAACGGACTTTTCTTCTCAGTGTAATTCATTATATAGGGTTTCTGGCATCTAATTGACCCCCATAACGGTGACTTTATCTCTATAGTTAGATGAGTTTGTATTTAACGGACCTCGATATAACGGACTTCTATCTCCATATAGCCCCGGTAAATAGAGGTTTCACTGTCCTGTATTCCCACCACCTCGCCACTATCTCTTGGCTTGTATCCACAATGTATGTTACTATAGCAGAAATATAGTAATAATAATAATAAAAATAATAAAAATCTCGAACAGGAAAATAATACCAGACACACCAGTTCACACACGATGGTATAGCGAGAATTAGTGTGTTTTCGTCAGAAGGAAAACACAGGTATTTATTTTCACTGTGTTGATTAAAACAGTATGTCATGTTTGCGAATATTTCGCCCATTCATATAAATGCATCAATAAACCATATTGTAATATATCTCCATATTGCATAGCGTATATTGTATAAATTCAATTCCCTAATATTGCAATCCTTATAGATCTATCGTAAAAGTTCAATATACATCACACGGTTCATACCTTAACTATTGTATACGTTAGTTTATCGTATTTCACACCACGTATTGTATAAAAGTAACCCTACTGTATCTTTACACCACGTATTGTATAAGCAATCCATACTGTATTTTTAATCCACGTATTGTATAAACCAACCATACTGTATCTACACCACGCATTGTATAAGTTAATTACAATTGCATTTTTAATCCACGCATTATAAACTAACTATACTCATCTTGCCAATTACTGCATTGTATAAGTTAACTACTGTATTTTAATCCACGTATTGTATAAACTAACCATAATTATCTACACCACGTATTGTATAAGTTAATCATATCGTATTTTAATCCACGTATTGTATAAACTAACCATACTGTATTCATACACCACGTATTGTATAAGTTAACTATACTGTATTTTAATCCACGTATTGTAGCTAAATCCAACCATACTTCACAGTATCTACACCACGTATTGTATAAGTTAACCATACTGTATTTTAATCCACGTATTGTATAAACTAACCATACCGTGCATTCACACCACGCATTGCATACAACCATACTGCATTTTAATCCACGTACGGTATAAACTAACCATACTGTATCTTACATAATCACGTATTGTATACAACCATACTGTATTTTTAACTACGCATTGTATAAACTAACCATAATTGTATCTACAATTCACGGTATTGTATAAGTTAACCATACTGTATTTTTAACTAATGCATTGTATAAACCAACTGCTACTGTATCTTACATAATTCACGTATTGGTATAAGTTAACCATACTGTATTTTAATCCACGCATTGTATAAACTAACCATACTGTATCTTTTGAGTACACCACGTATTGTATAGTTAACCATACTGTATTTTAATCCACGTATTGTATAACCAACCATACTGTATCTTACACCACGTATTGTATAAGCAATCCATACTGTATTTTAATCCACGCATTGTATAAACTAATCCATACTGTATCTTACACCACGTATTGTATAAGTTAATCAAGGTACTGTATTTTAATCCACGTACATAAACCAACCATACTGCATCTTTACACCACGTATTGTATAGTTAACCATACTGTATTTTAATCCACGTATTGTATAACCAACCATACTGTATCTACACCACGTATTGTATAAGTTAATCATACTGTATTTTAACCACGTATTGTATAAACTAACCATACTGTATTCATAATTACGTAATAGAGTAAGTTAACTATACCAGTATTTTAATCCACGTATTGTATAAAACTAAATTGGTTCGTATCTTACACCACGTATTGCAGGCATAAGTTAACCATACTGTATTTTAATCCATATCGTATTGTATAAACTAACCATACTGTATCTTACACCACGTATTGTATAAGTTAACCATACTGTATTTTAATCCACGTATTGTATAAACTAACCATACTGTATCTTACACCACGTATTGTATAAGTTAACCATACTGTACTTTAATCCACGTATTGTATAAACTAACCATACTGTATCTTACACCACGTATTGTATAAGTTAACCATACTGTATTTTAATCCAGGTATTGTATAAACTAACCATACTGTATCTTACACCACGTATTGTATAAGTTAACCATACTGTACTTTAATCCACGTATTGTATAAACTAACCATACTGTATCGTACACCACGTATTGTATAAGTTAACCATACTGTATTTTAATCCACGTATTGTATAAACTAACCATACTGTATCTTACACCACGTATTGTATAAGTTAACCATACTGTATTTTAATCCACGTATTGTATAAACTAACTATACTGTATCTTACACCACGTATTGTATAAGTTAACCATACTGTATTTTAATCCACGTATTGTATAAACTAACCATACTGTATCTTACACCACGTATTGTATAAGTTAACCATACTGTATTTTAATCCACGTATTGTATAAACTAACTATACTGTATCTTACACCACGTATTGTATAAGTTAACCATACTTTTATTTTAATCCACGTATTGTATAAACTAACCATACTGTATCTTACACCACGTATTGTATAAGTTAACCATACTGTATTTTAATCCACGTATTGTATAAACTAACCATACTGTATCTTACACCACGTATTGTATAAGTTAACCATACTGTATTTTAATCCACGTATTGTATAAACTAACTATACTGTATCTTACACCACGTATTGTATAAGTTAACCATACTTTTATTTTAATCCACGTATTGTATAAACTAACCATACTGTATCTTACACCACGTATTGTATAAGTTAACCATACTGTATTTTAATCCACTTATTGTATAACTAACCATACTGTATCTTACACCACGTATTGTATAAGTTAACCATACTGTATTTTAATCCAAGTATTGTATAAACTAACCATACTGTATCTTACACCACGTATTGTATAAGTTAACCTTACTGTATTTTAATCCACGTATTGTATAAACTAACCATACTGTATCTTACACCACGTATTGTATAAGTTAACCATACTGTATTTTAATCCACGTATTGTATAAACTAACCATATTGTATCTTACACCACGTATTGTATAAGTTAACCATACTGTATTTTAATCCACTTATTGTATAACTAACCATACTGTATCTTACACCACGTATTGTATAAGTTAACCATACTGTATTTTAATCCACTTATTGTATAACTAACCATACTGTATCTTACACCCCGTATTGTATATAGTAAACGTACTGTATGTTGATCCACATATTGTATAAGTTAACAATATTTCAACAATTTGTCCTTCAAGAGAACATATTAAACAATTTAATATCGAAATTTTAGAAAGAAAATAATATTGAAAGGAAAAGATTTAGGTCGTCCAATAGGAGGAGGTTCTCAGGTTGTCCTTGTTATCTTGTCCCTCCATCAGGTAATGGCAGGGTTGGTGGTCCTTGGCAGCCCTCGAGAGATAACTCAACCAGGGGCTAACACTCTATAGTTTCGACACGGGTTGTGGATTTTATTTTATTTTATTTATTTTATTTTTATTATTATTTTATTTTTATTTTGTTTTTTTGTTTTTTAGTTTTGAGGAAAATGACTGACGTTCTAGAAATGTTTATGTGCTCGGTTGTATATGTACACACACACACACACAAAGTTATCGTACTTGTCAATGAGATCTCGTGTTTTACATAAAGGTTTAATGACGATGTATAGATAAAGCTCATTAGCATTCTGTTGTTTATTATTTCGTATGTTAATTTATGTTACCAAGACTGATTACAGTGTTACGGCATTGATTAATTATACACCTGGCATTAGATCACACAAGGTATCTGTATAGTTTAGGGTTAGTTATATTAGGTTAGGTTAGGTTTGGTTATCTTTACGTCATATTAGATCAGGTTGGATTAGATTAGGAAAGATTGTTAGGTCAGGATAGGTTAGGTTAGTTTAGATGAGGTTAGGTTAGGTTAGTTTTGATTAAGTTAGTCTAAATTAGATGAGGTCAGGTTAGATAAGGTTATGACAGGTTAGGTTAGGTTATCTTCACGCTTGTACCGGGTTTTTCGCTAGGTGGTTAGGTTAGGTTAGGTTATCTTCACGCTTGTACCGGGTTTTTCACGAGGTGGTTAGGTTAGGTCATCTTCACGCTTGTACCGGGTTTTTCGCTAGGTAGTTAGGTTAGGTTAGGTTACTCTTCACGCTTGTATCGGGTTTTTCACGAGGTGGTTAGGTTAGGTCATCTTCACGCTTGTACCTGGTTTTTCACGAAGTGGTTAGGTTAGGTTAGGTCATCTTCACGCGTGTACCAGATTTTTTACGGGGTGGTTAGGTTAGGTCAGGTCAGGTTTAGGTCAGGTCATCTTCACGCTTGTACCGGGTTTTTCACGAGGTGGTTAGGTTAGGTTAGGTCATCTTCACGCTTGTTCCGGGTTTTTCAGAAGGTGGTGCAGTGTGTGGCCACAATCTTCACTGCTGCCTGTCTGCCTCCACCACATATATCAGGTCAGGTGGCGGTGTCGCAGGTAAACAAACACGACGGCTGCCAGACATACACCAGACCAGCTGATAGTGACTACATAATCACACCCCAGACCAGCTGATAGTGACAACGTAAACAAACACCAGACCAGCTGATGGTGACGACATAAACACACACCAGACCAGCTGATATTGACGACATAAACACACACCAGACCAGCTGATAGCGACGACATAAACACACATCAGACCAGCTGATAGTGACGACATAAACACACACACCAGACCAGCTGATAGTGACGACATAAACACACACCAGACCAGCTGATAGCGACGACATAAACACACATCAGACCAGCTGATAGTGACGACATAAACACACCAGACCAGCTGGATAGCGACGACATAAACACACATCAGGCCCAGCTGATAGTGACGATTATAAGCACACACCAGACCAGCTGCTGATAGTAACGACATAAACACACCCCAGACCAGCTGATAGTGACGACATAAACACACACCAGACCAGCTGATAGTGACGGCAAAAACATACACCAGACCAGCTGATAGTGACAACATAAACACACACCAGACCAACTGTAAGTAACGACATAAACACGCACCAGACCATCTGATTGTGACGACATAAGCACACACCAGACCAGCTGATAGTAACGACATAAACACACACCAGACCAGCTGATAGTGACGACATAAACACACACCAGACCAGCTGATAGTGACGACGTAAACACACACCAGACCAGCTGATAGTGACGACATAAGCACACACCAGACCAGCTGATAGTGACGACATAAACACACACCAGACCGGCTGATAGTGACGACATAAGCACACTGAATGACGGCTGTTAAGTGACGACATAAGCCACACGCAGACCAGCTGATGGTGACGACGTAAACACCAAACCAGCTGATAGTGACGACATAAAGCACACACAGACCAGTTGATAACGGTGACGACGCCGCTTTACAGACCAGCTGATAGTGACGACGCCAAACTACCAGACCAGCTGATGTGACGACGTAAACACACACCAGGCCAGTTGATGTGACGACACTCGGCTTTAGACCAGCTGATAAGCGGCGACGCAGACCACACAATGGTAACTGACATAAACACACACCAGACCAGCTGATAGTGACGACATAAACACACCACCAGACGGTTGATAGGCGGCACCAGCACACGGACCAGCGTGTGACGACGCGTAAACGCCACAAGACCACCTGATAGTGACGACATAAACACACACCAGACCAGCTGATAGTGACGACATAAACACACGCAGACCAGCTGATAGTAACGACATAAACACACCAGACCAGCTGATAGCCTGGCAGCATAAGCACACCAGGCCAGCTGATAGTGACGACATAAACACACCAGACCGGCTGATGGTGACGGCGTAAACACACACAAACCAGCACAATGTGTGTGGCGACATAACGCACACCAGACAGTTGATAGTGACGACATAAACACACACCAGACCAGCTGATAGTGACATAAACGCACACCAGACCAGCTGATAGTGACGGCATAAACACACACCAGACGGCTGATGGGGCGACATAAACACACCCCAAACGGCTGATAATTGACGACATAGCGCACGCAGACCGGTTGATAGTGACGACGCCGACACACCCCAGACCAGCTGATAGTGACGACGCCGGCCACCCCAGACCAGCTGATAACGACACCAAGCCTGCCAGACCAGCTGATGAGCGACATAAACACACCGCAGACCAGCTGATAATGCGACATAAACACATCAGACCAGCTGATAGTGACGACGTAAACCGCAGGCGGCGATGGTGACGACATGACACACATCAGACCAGCTGATAGTGACGACGTAAACACATCAGACCAGCTGATAGTGACGACATAAACACCCACACCAGACCGGCTGATATTTGACATAAACACACACCATACCCAGCTGATGGTGACGACTTCAAACACCACCAGACCAGCTGATGGTAACGACATAAACACACAGACCAGCTGATAGTGATGACGTAAACACGCCAGACCAGCTGATAGTGACGACGTAAACACACACCAGACCGGCTGATAGTGACGACATAGCACACCTGAATATACGTGATGAGAGACGACATAAACGCACCCCCAAACCGGCTGATAATGACGACGCCGCACCACCAGACCAGTTGATAGTGACGACACCCCAGACCAGCTGATAGTGACGGTATAAACCGCACCCCAGACCAGCTGACGGTAAATGGCGACATAAACACACACCAGACCAGCTGATGGTGACGACATAAACCACACGCAGATGGCTGGTAGTAACGACATAAACACCCTCAGACCAGCTGATAGTGACGACGTAAACACCCAGACCAGCTGATAGTGACGACATAAACGCACATCAGACCAAGCTGATAGTGACGACGTAAACACACATCCAGACCAGCTGATAGTGACGACGCAACCACTACGCTGATGGCGGCGACGCCGTACACCATACCGGCTGATGAGCGACATAACACCAGACGAGCTGATGGTAACGACATAAAGCACACATCAGACCGGCTGATGGTGACTGACATAAACACACCAGACCAGCTGATAGTAACGACGCAAGCACACCAGACCGGTGATAGTGACGACATAAACACACCAGACCAGCTGATAGTGACGACATAAACAACCAGACCTGACTGATAGTGGTATTATAAACACCAGTTCAGCTGATGGTGACGACGTAAACACACCAAGACCAGCTGATAGTGACGGCGTAAACGCACCAAACCAGCTGATAATGACGACCAAAACACACCAGACCAGCTCATAAGCTGGCGCGACATAAAGCACCAGACCGGCTGATGGTGACGACATACTGTAAGCACACCAGACAGCTGATAATGGCGACATTAACGCACAACAGACCAGCTGATAATGCTTGACGCAAAGCACACATCAGACCAGCTGATAATGACCAGCGTAAGCGCCTAAAACCAGACCAATGATAAGCAACGACATAAGCACACCAGACCAGCTGATAATAACGACATAAACACAAGCAGACCAGCTGATAGTGACGACATACCAAGCACACACCAGACCGGCTGATAGTAACGACATTAACGCACAGCAGACTGGCTGATGTAAACGACGTAAACGCATCGGGCCCAGCTGATGGTGACGAGCATAAACACATCAGACCCGCTGATAGTGACGACGTAAACACACCAAGCCAGCTGATGAAACCGGCTGACAAAAACACACACCGAACCGGCTCATAGTAACGACGTAAACACAAACCAGACCGGCTGATAGTGACGACATAAACACGCAGACCAGCTGATAGTAGCGGCGTAAACACACCAGACAGCTGATAGTGACGACATAAACACGCAGACCAGCTGATAGTAACGACATAAACACACACCAGACCAGCGGCTGATAGTAACGACATAAACACACATCAGACCAGCGATATGGTGACGACGTAAACACACACCAAACCAACTGATAGTGACGACAAAAACACACCAGACCAGCTGATGATGACATAAGCACACCAGACCAGCTGACGAGTGACGACGCAGCACACAGACCAGCTGATAGTGACGACGTAAACACACACCAAGCCAGGTGATAGTGACGGCAACACACTGAACTAATGATAGTGACGACATAAACACAAACCAGACCAGCTGATAGCTAACGACATAAACACACACCAGACCAGCTGATAGTAACGACATAAACACACATCAGACCGGCTGATGGTGACGACGTAAACACACCAAACCGGCTGATAGTGACGACAAAAGCACACACCAGACCAGCTGATGGTGACGACGCCAGCTTACACACCAGACCGGCCCGGTGACGACATAAGCACACCAGACCAGCTGATGGTGACGAACGTAAACACAATCAGACCAGCTGATGGTGACGACGTAAACACGCCCCAGACCAGCTGATAGTGACGACGTAAACACACCAAACCGGGTGATAGTGACGACATAAACATACTAGACCAGCTGATAGTGACGACATAAACACACCAGACCAACTAATGATGACGTATAAGCACACCAGACCATCTGATAGTGACGACATAAGCACACGGAGCCAGTGATAGTAACGACATAAGCACACACCAGACCAGCTGATAGTGACGACATAAACATACACTAGACCAGCTGATAGTGACGACATAAACACACGATAGCTGATAAACAACGACATAAACACACAGACCAGCTGATGGTGACGACATAAGCCACCACACCAGACCAGCTGATAGTAACGACATAAACACACGCAGACCGGCTGATAAAACGACGTGCCAAGCACGCCTAGACCAGCTGATGGTGACGTATAAACACACAGATTGACTGATAGTGACGACGCCGCTTTTTCAGACCAACTGATAGTAGCGACGCAAGCACGCAGACCAGCTGATATTAACGACGCAAACACCACCGAATATTGGCTGATGGTGACGACGCAAACACACCAGACCAGTGATGGTGACGACGTAAACACACACCAGACCAGCTGATGGTGACGACGCCAGCTTGCACCAGACCAGCTGATTGACGACAAACGCACAACGGACCGGCTGATAGTGACGACGCCAAACGCAACAGACCAACCAGCTGATAATGACGACGCAAACACACACCAGACAGCTGATGGTGACGACGCAAACGCACAGACCCGGCGATAGCGGCGACATAAACACACCAGACCGGTTGATAGTGACTACATAAACACCGCAGACCATCTGATAGTGACGGCGCAAGCACCACCAGGTGGCTGATGGTGACGACATAAGCACACCAGACCATCAGTAGTAGCGACATAAGCACACACCAGACCAGCTGATATGAAGCCTTCGCCACACACCAGACCAGCTGATAGTAACGACATAAACACACACCAGACCAGCTGATAACAGCGTAAACACACACCAGACCAGCACAATGTGACGACGTAAACACACCAGTTGGCTGATAGTGACGACATAAGCACACACCAGACCAGCGTGGTGGCGACATAAGCACACAGACCAGCTGATAATAGCGACATAAACACACCAGACCGCTGATGGTGACGACATAAACACACCAGACCGGCTGATGTTGACGGCCCGTAAACACCAGACCAGCTGATAGTGACGACATAAACACACACCAGACCAGCTGATGATGTGTGGCGTAAACACACCAGACCAGCTGATAATAACGCCGCACGCACCAGACCAGCTGATAGTAACGTATAAACACACACACCAGACCAGCTGATAGTAACGGCATAAACACACACCAGACCAGCTGATAGTGACGACATAAACACACACCAGACCAGCTGATAGTAACGGCATGGCCACACCAGACCAGCTGATAGTGGCTGACATAAACCACCACCCTAGACCAGCTGATAGTGACGGCATAAACACACCAGACCAATGATAGTGACGACATAGCACACACCAGACCAGCTGATAGTGACGACATAGCACACCAGACCGGCTGATAACGACACTTAAACACACCAGACCAGCTGATAGTGACGACATAAACACACACCAGACCAGCTGATAGTGACGACGTAAACACACCAGACCAGCAATGGTGACGATAAGCACACCAGACCAGCGGTGTGACGACGCAAACACACCCAAAACCAGCTGATATTGACGACATAAACACACCAGACCGGTTGATAAATGACTTCATAAACACACGAACCATCTGATGGTAGCGACATAAGCACACACCAGACCAGCTGATAGTGACGACGCCAAACACACGCAGACCATCTAATTAGTGACGACGCAGCACACACCAGACCAGCTGATGGTGACGCAGCTACCGCAGACCGGCGCAATAAGTAACGACATAAACACACACCGAACCGGCTGATAGTGACGACGTAAACACACGCAGACCAGCCAGTATTGACGACATAGCACACACCAGATAGCTGATGATGACGACGTAAAGCACACCAGACCAGCTGATAGTGACGACGTAAACACGCAGACCAGTTGATAGTGACGGCATAAACGCGAACCAGCTGATGGTGACATAAGCACACCGAACCAGCTGATAGTGACGACATAAACGCACATCAGACCGGCTGATAGTGACGGCAACACCACGCAGACCGGCTGATGGTGACGACATAAACACACACGCCAGACCAGCTGATAGTGACGACATAAGCGCACACTAGACCAGCTGATAGTGACAGCAATAAGCTTACACCAGACCAGCTGATGGTGACGACATAAGCACACACCAGACCAGCTGATAGTAACGACATAAACACACACCAGACCAGCTGATAGTGACGACATAAACACACACCAGACCGGCTGATAGTGACGACATAAACACACCAGACCGGCTGACGGTAGCCGACATAAGCACGCAGACAGCTGATGTTGACGACGTAAACACCATCAGACCAGCTGATGGTGACGACACTCAAACACACCCCAGACCAGCTGATAGTGACGACGTAAACACACACCAGACCAACCGACGATATGGTGACGACGCCGACACCGTCAGACCAGCTGATGACGACGCCACACCCCAGACCGGCTGATAGTGACGACGTAAACACACACCAGACCGGCTGATATGGTGACGACATAAGCACCCACACCAGCTGATAGTGACGACGCAAACACACCAGACCAGCAGTGGTAACGACATAAACACACAGACCAGCTGATAGTGACGACATAAACACACCAGACCAGCTGATAGTGACGACGTAAACACACCAGACAGCTGATAGTGACGACGACATAAACACACACCAGACCGGCAATATAGTGACGACATAAACACACAGACCGGCGTGGTGACGACGCAAACACACCAGACCAGCTGATGGTGACGACGAACACCCACCATAAATCAGAGGAAGATGATATAATTACTAAAGCTGTTTAATGTAAGCAATACATAACAGAAAAACTGCAGCAACAATAACATCCCAACATTGTGGTGGCAATTTGTAACTAGACACGTTGATAGAGTCTATTATGCTATTAACTTACGTGATTTTGTCTCCTAACTTTGGTGGCGTGTGAACGTTTGTAGTTAAGGGAAGTCTCAGTGTTTGGGGTTCTGTTGAAGGTTGGTTTTGTGTTTTGCCTCAAATTCAGACAGTTAAATGTCCATACGATAAATTATTATCATGGAGCCTTTGTCGAATCCAGACGGGGACTGCAAATTTAAAAAATTTCGGCTGCAGTATTCGGCTTAGTCTTGTGATCTGATCCATGATTTTACGATTCACCTGGTTCTTGATTCACTTGATATCAATTACCTGATTTACCAGTTGCCTGATTCGCAGTTCACCTGATTCATGATTCACCTGATTCATGATTCACCTGATCCTGATTCACCCTGATCCGCGGATTCACCTGATTCTGGTCACCTGATCCACCAGATTCACTCGATTCGCCAATTCTACTGATCCACAATTCACCGTAACCTCATTCAATCACCTTGTTCTGGATTGTCGGCCTTTGATGTTGTAGATTCATGAATTATAATTCACTAGCTACCGTACTATAAAAAAAATATATATAAATGTGTGTGTCTGGTGAAACCCTAACGTATACGATGTCGGTCTCCGCAGAACTGTACAACATGTCCATTTCCATTCATTTATGTTACTTAAAAACAAAGTAAAAAATCATAAATGAATCCACAATCTATCGAAAATACCACATGGTTTGTATACGTTCATACATTCATACATTCTTACACAGACTTTGAAATGTATGAAAGAATGATTCCAATATTTTCTCCAAAGTTGTTTGCTAGATAAAATGGTTTTCCTGTTCTTTGTCCATCTCAGTTTAAGTTTTTCTTTTGGGTGTTTACGGATGCAAATGTAATCAGTTATGTTACCTTTTTTACTTTACATATCGGAACCTGTGATATCAGTGAGGTGAAATGATATATTGTTCTGAAGACTGTTGAGGGCGATAAGGCTCATTTATATTTGTGTGTGCGCTGTGTTGTGAATATGATCAGTTGAATGGATATATCTAGTGTTGATTGTTTTTTACACACACACACACAGAACACAATGACAGTAATGAATAATAAAATAAGTCAGGTTAATAGTAGTAATATAGGTATGATTAGTCTCATAGCACCGCCTTGGTCAGCAAGTCTGGCCTGACAAAGTATTACCCTAGTATTTATATCTTGCCAACAGTCTGATTCTTGTGTGTGTGTGTGTGTGGCTAATGTGTGTGTGTGTGTGTGTGTGTGTGTGTGTGTGTGTGTGTGTATTTTGTATGAGTGTGTATCTGTTTTTTTGCTATGTTGCGCTTGTGTGTGCGTGTATGTGATAATAATAATAATAATAATAATAATAATAATATGTATTAATAATATTAATAGCATTAATAATAATAATAATAATACAAATAATAATTAACGGTTTGTGCAGAAGGCATGGCAGCGGAAGGCTGAAAATGTCTGATAGCATAATTGAGGAATGGGTCTCTTCGGTTGCAAATATTATACTGTACAAGAAGTAGCGCCGTGATACAAAATATGATATCTAATATACTATAAGGAATAGCCGTGTGTCTGTCTCTATCTGTGTCTGTCTGTGTGTGTGTGTGTCTGTTCTGGGCAGCCAGAGGCAACGTCGTTTTCATCAAGCTTGGTGGAAATGTAAAATTTCGTGGAGTGGAACAAGCCTGAATTCCCCGCATTGGTTTTTTTTAGGAGGCATTAATTAACCATCATATTTACGGTGGAAAACGTGCAAGTCTACGGACTTGGCGCACCCTAATTAACCATGCTAGTCTACTGACTTGGGCGCGCCCCTCATTAAGCTGTATGCTGTCCACGACATTAACTTTCACCGGGCACGGGGCCTGCGATCACCAATAGCAGCAGCATAATATGGGTGGGAAAACCAGAGCACAGGGCATTTCAACATAGTGACAGTGCAAAAGTAAGAATGACTGGAGTAAATACACTGGTTGATTATAAGTTATTGATAATTTTACAATGGTTGGGACTGGGCTGTTCTTTGTCGTCATTTGTATATTAACCGTTCTGTGGGATATGAATATCGAATAGATAAATAGACGAATAACTAGATAAAACGACTTAATTGCCAAATAACTGGAGTTTATAATTTGTCTTAAAAGCAGCCGTGTTTGGCTTTAACCTCTGTTATCGGCCCTAACCTCTGTTAGCCAGCCTTTGACTTTGACTACTGACCTTGACTTCTTGTTATTAAGATATCTTGTTTTGTTGTGATGTAAAGACACACACACACACACACACACACACACACACACACACACACACACCACACCATCTCTGAGAATTGTCGCTAATAATAAAACATTGGCATAAAAAACTGCCAAATATTGTGATAGTGCAGCTTATAGTCATAAGTCTAAACTATTATAAAGATGTGCCAAATAAACAGTGTGTAGTATGTTCATTATTGTGTGTATCGACAGAAAACGATGAAATAATTATGGCAGAGGACCAATACACACAACCATCTCATGGCCATCACCATTATCATAATTCA
>NW_024750641.1:0-14548 GCF_018991925.1 Homarus americanus
TTTGTTCTTCCAATATTAAGTACGCTGCACTTGCTGGTGTTGAATTACATTTGCCATTTTTCAGACCACCCCTGCAGTTTATTTAGATCCTCCTGTAATGCATTTGCATCCTGCCCTGAATTAATCTGCTGCCCTATTTTGGTGTCATCCGCAAACTTGCTTATGTCACTGCTGATCCCAGTATCTAGATCGTTTATGTAGATTATGAACAAGAGTGGGCCTAGTACTGACCCCTGAGGAACCCCACTGGTTACATGGCCCCACTCAGATTTAGCACCATCTACGCTGACCCTCTGCGTTCTATCGGTGAATTTAAACTTTCCCCTCGATACCATGAGCCTTAATTTTTCTCAGAAGCGTCTGGTGCGGTACTCTGTCAAATGCTTTGCTAAAGTCTAAGTAAATGTTTTGTTTCATCCTCTTCGCCACTGATCGGCTTGTTAGCCGCTTGGGCGATCGGTCACGTCTCTTTTCATTTATATTCTTCACCAAAAGATCGGCTCGCTAGCCGCCCGGGCGATCGGTCACGTCTCTGTCACGCACTGTTGGCAAATACTGGGCATGCACCGGCTCCTGAATGTACCTGAACCCGCTCCAGTGTTGGTCAAGCCTCTCTTGAAATAGCTCACACTCGGTGCCGTCACAACACTCTCTGGTAGATTGTTCCAAGAGTTTACAACCCTCACTCAGAAAAAGTTTGCCCTCACGGTTTTCTGGACTTGCGGCTTCTTCAATCTTGAGCTGTGACCCCTTGTGGAGCGAGCGTCCGCCAGCTCCAAGTAAGGATACTCAACTGAGTAGTGCCCCCTGAGATGCTTATACACCTCAACTAGGTCTCCCCTTGCCCGTCTGTAGTATAAGCTAGGCAAGTTCAGGCGCTCCAATCTCTCAGGGTAGCTGAGGTGCCGAAGTGAAGGCACTAGTCTGGTGGCCCTCCTTTGAACATTTTCAACCAACTTATAGTCTCTAGCATATCTCGGGGACCAGATGGGGTGACAGTACTCCAGATGGGGAAGCACTTCACTCCTGAAGATCGTCACGACGGACGGACCGTCTAGATATCTGAACGACCTTCTTATAAGACCCAATAATTTATTTGCCTGATTTACCTTCTTCTCACAATGGCCCGAGAACTTCAGCTCATTGTCAACATACACACCTAGGTCCTTCTCACACACAGTCTCAACTGGTGCATTTCTTCATCCCGTTGGGACATATGATACGCCTCCTTACCGTTGGTACGCCCCAGGTGCATCCTCTTACACTTCGTGACGTTGAATCTCAGCAGCCATTTCTTCGACAATTCCTGGAGCCCACACAGGTCCTTCTGCAGCTCTTCACAGTCCGCTTGGTTCTTAATTTCCCGAAATAACTTGCCATTATCGGCAAACATTTGTATGGAGGAGTGTACAACGTCAGGCATGTCATTTATGAAACAAACAAACAACAGCGGGCCCAATACACTGCCCTGTGGTACCCCACTTGTTACAGGTACAGATGACCATTTCCTGCCATTAATCACCACACACTGATTGCGGTCATGTAGAAAGTCTTCTATCCACCCTAGGACATTTCCCCGAATTCTGTACCCTTTCAGTTTGATTTTCAGCCTTTCGTGGGGTACACTGTCGAAAGCCTTGGCAAAATCTAGGTAAATATTGTCGATATTACCACCCCGTTCCAGAATATGGGTCTAAATATCCAATACCTTGAGCAATTATGTTAAACAAGAGCGCCCCGGCAGAAAACCGTGTTGGCAATCTTTTACAAGGTTGTTTCCTAGTAGATGTTCCATCGCGGCATCTCTGATAATACTCTCAAGTACTTTACATATTATGCTGGTCAGGCTCACCAGTCTATAGTTGTTCGTGGAGTGACTATCGCCCTTCTTGAAGATAGGACTCACATAAGCCACTTTCCATTCACTGGGGACCATTTGTTCATCCAGGCATTTACAAAACAGGATCTTCAGGGGCTCTGCAAGCTCGTTGCACAGCTCTCTTAGCACTCTAGGATGCACATACACCATCGTAATTTTCGTCATTATCTACTACCTCGAAGATCTTCCTAAAAAACGTCAGTAGATTTGTTAGACAAGATTTTCCAATTGTAAACCCATGTTCAGAGTCGTAGATTAATTTGCTTTTCTCTAAATACGATCGGATGCTATCTCCTATAATTGATTCAAGAAATTTCCCCACTACTGACGTCAAACTGATCGGCCGGTAATTTGACGCTGATGCTCTGTCTTCCTTTTTGAATATGGGTACTACATTTGCCTGTTTCCACAAGTCTGGCACAACTCCGGTGTCTAATGATTTTGTAAATAAATTTACTAGGGTCCGCTGGTCTGTTCCCTACACTCTTTCAAGACTCGAGGGAAAATTTCATCCGGCCTTGGGGATTTTGTCTTCTTTAGTTTATTTATCCTCTTAAGAACATCCTCTTTTCTGATAGTGATATTCTTTAATTTCTCTTCTTCCTTTCCCCTAAATATCAGTTCCACCTCTCCTCTGCAGGTGTTGAGGGGTTTCCGAATGGTGTTATGATGAATGGCTCTAATGGGTACCCACTGTCACCTGGAATAACAGGAATAATTAAAAAAAAATCTAGCTAAATATGAAATATAATCCAAAATCTATATAAAAAGCTAAAATGCCCTTGGGGAACTTACTCCCACAGACCACTCTTCTACCTATAACCACAAAAAAATATAACCTAATATGGCTTCCATATAAACCTAGACTAGTAACCCTACAGCACCATTATTGTAACCTCTCTTCAACAACCAACTGTAAGCGAGCTCACTGATAACAACGGAGAAATGAGCAATAATTTGAATAAATATTTTTCAACAGTTTTCACCACCGAAAATTTAAACATGATACCCGAGGCACCGACTCTATTCAGAGATAGTGAAGAAAACAAATTAAGTGAGATAGTAGTGACTAGTAACGATGTTAGTAAGCAAATAGTCACCTGGTCCGGATGAGATATTTGCCAGAGTATTAAAGGAATGTAAGGAAGAGCTTAGTATGCCCTTAGCAAAGTTGTTTAACATGTCCTTAAAAACAGGTGTAGTACCAGAATCCTGGTGATAGCGAATGTAATGCCGATTTTCAAGAAGGGGGATAGATCACTATCCTCTAACTACCGCCCAATCAGTCTAACATCAATAGTAGGCAAATTACTGGAAACAATCATTTCAAACTCTATTCGAAATCACCTGGAGAAGCACCGATTGATCAATGATTCCCAGCATGGCTTCACAAGCGGACGTTCTTGTCTAACTAATCTATTAACATTCTTTTCATCAGTTTTCGAATCGGTGGACGAGGGGCACAATTATGATGTGGTATATCTCGACTTTAGCAAAGCCTTCGACAGAGTCCCCCACGAAAGACTAATTAGAAAGGTAGAAGCTCATGGCATCAAAGGTGACATCCTTAAAAGGATTAGGGCGTGGTTACAGGACAGGAAACAGCGAGTGAGCATTAACGGCGCTAAGTCCCATTGGAGCAACGTCACAAGTGGAGTTCCCCAAGGCTCAGTACTTGGACCATTATTGTTTATTATATACATAAACGACATAGATATCGGCATAGACAGCAACATAAGTAAATTTGCTGATGACACTGAAATAGGACGTGTTATCAAATCTGACGAGGACTCGGCAAAACTACAGGAAGATCTAAACAAATTTTTCGAATGGTCTGAAAAAATGACAGATGAAATTCAACGTCGACAAATGTAAAGTACTCAGTATAGGAGATGTAAACAGGGAAACCAGATACCAGATGAACAACGATGCCATAGAGAAATCCGACTGCGAGAGAGATTTAGGAGTAATGATAAGTAGGAACCTTAAGCCAAATAAGCAATGTGTTTTTGCTCGTAACAAGGCTAATAAAGTACTTGGGTTCATACAAAGGAGTGTTAGTTACTAGACTAGCGAGGTCATCCTAAAACTGTTTCTTGCTCTTGTGAGACCACACCTGGATTATGCAGTTCAGTTCTGGTCACCGAATTACAGAATGGATATAGAATCCTTGGAAAGAATTCAGAGGAGAATGACAAGACTAATCCCGGGCATTAGGAACCTTGAGTATAGAGACAGGTTAAAGCATCTTAATTTGCACTCCCTTGAGAGACGTAGAGCGAGGGGCGACCTGATAGAGGTGTATAAGTGGAAGGCAGGGCTACACAAACGGGACATTACAAAGGTACTCAAATTATCCAACCAGGAGCGAACTCGTAACAATGGTTTTTAAATTAGACAAATTTAGATTTAGGCGTGAAATAGGTAAACAGTGGTTTGGAAACAGAGTAGTGGATGAATTGAACAAGTTACCAAATATCATCATTAACTCGAATACGCTGAATTGCTTCAAACATAGGTTGGATGCTCATATGAGCAATAGGGGTTGGGTGTAAACGGGACTGCCCAGTATGGGCCAATAGGCCCGCTGCAGTTTCCTCCATTCTTATGTTCTTATGTTCTAAAGCCTAATAAAGAAATTAAGTGATGGGCACTAATTATGTGTGTGCAGTCAAGTGTCTTAGCTTGTTTTGGGGGAAGTTATTAGGCTCAGCATAGGCTATATGGTCAGTGAGGTCAAATATAGTCGATATGCTAGGTTAAACCTCGCTTAAATAGTGTATCGTTCCTTCAGTCAGCAAATGTATGATTTATGATGGACTGAGCGGTTAAGTAAGTGACACTTGGCTTAGGCTAGAGCTTAGACCTAGTCCCACTTAGCATTAGAGGCTATGTTACACCTAGGCACAATGATTGGCTAAAAATGGGAAAAATCTTAACCGTACAATATAAATTTACCATGCTTATAATTATCTAAAAAATCACCATCCTCAAAGCGAGGGCGAAGTAAGCAGTTGGCCCAGATGAAGGCGTCATGTGTACTACCTGGATACTTGTTGCTGTAGCTTGTGATCAACCAGTCGGCATTACATTCTACTTGCACACTGAGAGAGTGGTATCGTTTCCTGTTTGCATATGTTCCTTCATTTTAACTTGGTGCTTTTATGGGTATGTGTGTTCCATCAACTGCACCAATGACTCTTGGAAAGTTTCTTATTCTGGCAAAACCAAGCACAGTTCTTGCTATTTCTACAGCACCTGTTGGCGTCTTTATTTAATTTTTTGCCCTATCTGAAAGAATTTGGGTCACATCTCTAATAATTCTACTGACACTAGCTTGGGTAAGACCAACTGTATCACCAAGTACATTTTGGAAGGTTCCACTTGCGTAAAATCTTAAGGCTAATAACACTTGCGTGTGTGTGGGAACAGCATGAGGGCTTGTCGTTCTCTGCCTTAAAATTGGGTCTAATTCTTCAGACGTCGAGGAAACCTCTAGTATCTAAGTAGATCTTCATCGCTTATATTTATGGGATCTAAAGGGTCCCGATACCTTCGTTCACGTCGTAAAACTCGATCATATAGAAAAGCTAAAATCAACTCCATTGCAGGACAAAAAAAATGAGGTCAAAGTGTTGCAGCATCAATCTGCTGGAAAGAAATTATGCAATAAAAATGGGGTTATACGGGGGTGGTTAGCAAAAATGCTTCACAAAATTGTTTGTCACAGTAGTGTTTTTATGTTGCTACTAACTTATTCCAAGTTTTATCAATAGGCCTAGAATAGAAGGTCTTGCTTGGCTCTTAGGGGTAAAACACTGAAAAATGCACAGTGAACTAAATTATCTGTACACATTTTAAAATGAATAAAATGGCTGAGTAGAAATGTAATTAATAGTGTTAAAAGTGTTTAAAAGACATCCTCTTGTCTCTTGTCTGTCAAATACTCACATTTGAAGCGGCTTTCTGGCAGGAACAGCAGCATTCTCAGCAGCCATAGAGTGTTTTGACCGGTGTTCATTTTATTAGGTAGTATTATCTCTGTAAGCCAGAATCCCTCAAAATCGTCCCAAAGCAGGAATTTTCCGGTAATTTATGGCTTTGGAAATTAAAATGAGAGTTGCTCATTTTTCGGAAAATTATGAAAAAATTTTCCCAGATAACCAAGAAAATTTTTACGGAACGAGGAAAATTCCGGAGATGGGGGATAATTTTCTGTGTTTGAGAGATCTTGTAATGGGTATTTTTCCATTACCAGACACATTCTGGGGATGATATTTTTTCTGGATTTGAGAGAATCGTCTCGTTACCTGGAAAATTCTCATTCATGGAAGTGCTCTTCACCAATTGTTCCGGCTAACAGAGAAAAGATTGGACCAATACGGTCAGACTCCGGCGAGCTCACTGATAACGACGGAGAAATGAGCAATAATTTGAATAATTATTTTTCAACAGTTTTCACCACCGAAAATATAAACATGATACCCGAGGCACCGACTCTATTCAGAGATAGTGAAGAAAACAAATTAAGTGAGATAGTAGTGACTAGTAACGATGTTAGTAAGCAAATAGACAAACTAAAGCCTAATAAGTCACCTGGTCGATAAGGATATTTGCCAGAGTATTAAAGGAATGTAAGGAAGAACAGTATGCCCATAGCAAAGTTGTTTAACTATGTCGCCAAAAAGCAGGTGTAATGCCGAATCCTGGGAGGATGAATGTAATACCGATTTTCAAGAAGGGGGATAGATCACTATCCTCTAACTACCGCCAATCAGTCAACATCAATAGTAGGCAAATTACTGGAAGCAATCATTTCAAACTCTATTCGAAATCACCTGGAGAAGCACCGATTGATCAATGATTCCCAGCATGGCTTCACAAGCGGACGTTCTTGCCTAACTAATCTATTAACATTCTTTTCATCAGTTTTCGAATGGGTGGACGAGGGGCACAATTATGATGTGGTATATCTCGACTTTAGCAAAGCCTTCGACAGAGTCCCCCACGAAAGACTAATTAGAAAGGTAGAAGCTCATGGCATCAGAGGTGACATCCTTAAATGGATTAGGGCGTGGTTACAGGACAGGAAACAGCGAGTGAGCATTAACGGCACTAAGTCCCATTGGAGCAACGTCACAAGTGGAGTTCCCCAAGGCTCAGTACTTGGACCATTATTGTTATTATATACATAAACGACATAGATATCGGCATAGACAGCAACATAAGTAAATTTGCTGATGACACTAAAATAGACGATATTATCAAATCATTAGCGAGGACTCGGCAAAACTACAGGAAGATCTAAACAAATTTTTCGAATGGTCTGAAAAATGGCAGATGAAATTCAACGTCGACAAATGTAAAGTACTCAGTATAGGAGATGTAAACAGGAAACCAGATACCAGATGAAGAACTATGCCATAGAGAAATCCGACTGCGAGAGAGATTTAGGAGTAATGATAAGTAGGAACCTTAAGCCAAGTAAACAATGTGTTTTTGCTCGTAACAAGGCTAATAAAGTACATGGGTTCATACAAAGAATTATTAGTTATAAGACTATGGCGAAAGGTCATCCTAAAACTATCTGCTCTTGTGAGACCACACCTGGATTACATGATTCAGTTCTGGTCACCGTATTACAGAATGGATATAGAATCCTTGAAGAAAATTCAGAGAGAATGACAAAGATAATCCCGGGCATTAGGAACCTTAGTGCAAAGAACGGGTTTAAAGCATCTTCGAACACTCCTCGGAGACGTAGAGCGAGGGGCGACCTGATAGAGGTGTATAAGTGGAAGGCAGGAGGGCTAAACCGAGGGACATTACAAAGGTACTCAATTATCAACCAGGGGCGAACTCATAACAATGGTTTCAATTAGACAAATTTAGATTTAGGCGTGAAATAGGTAAACACTGGTTTGGAAACAGAGTAGTGGATGAATGGAACAAGTTACCAAATATTATCATTAACTCGAATACGCTGAATTGCTTCAAACATAGGTTGGATGCTCATATGAGCAATAGGGGTTGGGTGTAAACGGGACTGCCCAGTATAGGCCAATAGGCCCGCTGCAGTTTCCTCCATTCTTATGTTCTTATGTTCTTAGATCTCACTGCAGTGGGTGTTTTACCCATAATGGAATTTGGGTTGCTAACCCCTGGCCTAATGCTGGCCTATGACAAGACACATAAGCTAGATTAGGACAGCCATATTCTGGGCTACTTCAAATAGCCTTGCCTAACTTAAATGACCAATCACTTCTCTTATACTACTGATTTAGCCTACACCCTGGTGTTTTCCTTTCAATGTTCGGGTAATTTGGTCTGAATTTGCTTGAAGTTCACAAAAAAAATCAATAATGAAATCCTGAAACTAAATCGCATTAGCCTTAAAGTTTCTAAAATTAATACTCTACCTTAAACTACTGTTGATGGAAAGACTGGAACAAAGCCTAAGATAGCTGCTATACAAAGTGTCTCACTTCCAGCCTGACACTCACCAAATTTGCCATGTACACATTCTTTAACAAAACATAACATAACATAACCTAACCTAACCTAACCTCTAACCTATTGGTATAATTTCCTCTTTTGTTCGTGCTCTAACTAAATTAACTAAGCCCCCACGTTTAAAATTTTATTTGGCTAAGACTGAAAAAGCAGTTTTATAGGCCCCTAGCTTAATCAAGTTAATTTCAATCTATAATTTACGCCCAATATCATTTCATTTTGGCTAGCCTATGGACATGTAGAGCCTTTCATGTTATCATAAGCCATACACATAAGAAAATAGGCGTAGGCTATTGGTGGAATATCCAAAAAACAAGGCGAAGTCTAGGCATGAATGTTCACTTGACCTCATATTTGGCTTTCATTATTTAGGGATATTTACGGCTATACAACATTAATAAGGTCTATCTGCAAGTTTACTCAGACATAAAAAATATTTGTACTCTAGGTGTGGACAATACAAACCTTCTGTTTTGGTAAAAAATATTTGAAAAGTTGTAAGAAGGCGAAAGATGCGTCTGTTCCATTATGCTACAATTATAAACACGCAAGCCTCTTCTTATCGTAAAAAAAAAGTACGGTAAGACAAACTGAAATATTATATCTTAGTATGTTGATGTACAAAACATTTTCTTCATTATTCTATGATAAAACAAGTCAAACAAGCTTTATTACAACATATATTACTAATATTTTTTATGCAATCGGGAAATAGTGAGTACTATATCCGGTTTGAGAGTGTTGCAGCATCTAAAGAGGTTCTGTAAGTTATGGACTAGATTACGGGCTCACTTACGGAGTTCGCTGCCAAATATTTGTTTTGAGTATACCAATCGGAGACTGTATGTCCAGTTACGGGGTAAACAAAGAGATACAGTCCCGTAAATGTTTTGAGGATGCAGCTCGTGGTTTGTTTACATTACGAGAAGGCGTGGTAGCAACAGGTGTGTTCCATTATTTTTAGCTCTATTAGGGTGTGTTTGATAGGTTGAGCATAGTGAGTGTTGTATGAAGAATGTGTTGAATGCATGGAGGTAGTTTGTAAGCCAGAATAAGACTAATATCGGCATTTGCTCTAGAGACACTCATCTCCCGCCACCCAGAGTGAGTTGGCACCAAGCATAATAAATAATAATAATAATTAACGGTTTATTGAAAAGAGCTTGGCAGCAAGGCTGAAAATATACTGATTACATATTTGGGGAATGGGTTACGAATTACAAATAATATACAAGTAACATAAGTGACACAAGTAAGACATATAATAACTAGATGTGGAAAAGCTCAAACTACAGTTCATTTCAACATAGTGACAGTGTAAGGAGCAGTGTTTACTGGGAGCGAATACACTGATTTATTACAAGTTATTGATAATTTTTACAATGGTTGGGACTGGGCTGTTCTTATAGCGATCAGTTCGTGCACGTATGGGCTGGATGCGGTTGTGGTGTCGAACAGCAATTCTCGGACAAGGGATCTCAGGTGGTAGTAGGAGCCGGTGTCGAGGATGGTGTAAACTTTTACCAAATTTGCAGATGAGGTCGTGGTGATGGTCAGTGAGAGTCAGAAAGGGGTCAGTGTGTTGAGCACTTCTTGATGTGGAGTAGGAAGGGGAGAGAATAATCTTGCATGCCCTCTTTTTGCACTTTTCTGGGTGTTTACGTTGTATGGCATTTAGGGAGAAAGACCAGGTGGGGGGAGGCATGGTGAGCTTGGGAGTATGAATGTTGTGTAAACACTGAGGCTCGGGTGCAGGAACTCCGAGGGACTTGAGTCGGCGGAGGAGGTGGAGACGGAAACTGGAGGATTTGACAACTTCACTGACGTGTGGTTTCCAATTTAGTTTGTTGTCTATGGTGGCGCCGAGTAGCTTCGTGGAATCTACAACCTGGAGTGTGTTCGGACCTAGAGTAATGGAAGGAGGTGGGACAATGTCGGAGGAGAAGTTGATGTGCATAACCATGGTCTTGGTATGGTTGATGGTGACATGGTTGTTGGTGGCCCAGTTTTGGAGACTGTTCAATAAATCCTGAAGGGCGGTATAGTCGGGAGCAGAATTGTTGACGCTGATCCCAATGGTGGAGTCGTCGACATATTTCCAGCGAGCAGGGGTTTCTCTTAGGGCATCATTGATGAACATAAGGAAGCAAAGTTGTCCCATCTTGGTGCCTTGGGGAACGCCACAGGTGGGTGACTGAAAGGTGGAGACAGCCCCTCGGAAGCGTACAGCTTGGCGTCGGTCACTGGGAAGTCTATAGCCATGGTATAAGACTTCTCGAAGCCGAGTCAATAGCTGTTGATGATTATATTGTGGTCGACTAGGTCGAACACTTTAGTGAAATCAATGAAGGCGACAGCTACAGACGTTTTTCGTTTCTCGAGATGGCGGTATATGTAATCGAGAAAGCTGACAAGACAGTGAGTGGTGGAGGAAGTTTGCATGTTGCCAAATTGCTGAGGGTCTACGACTCCTGCAATATCAGCATAAGCCCATTCGAACACAAAACTTTCACAGATTAGGCTGGGTATTGGGGTGATTGCAATAGGTCGTAGCTGATTTAAGGATTGTGGGCTGGTTGACTTGGGCACTGGTGATACATAAGAGGTCTTCCAGTCAGCTGGGCAACTGGCTTGGCTGAGAGAAGCATTGATGATGGAGCATAGGGGTTTAGCAAGCTCTGGGGAGAACTCCTTGAAGAGTTTCATTGGTAAGTCAATGGGGGTGGTAGAGCGTTTTAATTTCAGTTTGTCCAGGCGTTTTGCTACTTCAAATTCTTCTACTATGTCAGTGGGAAGGGGGGCTGGTAGGTAAGCAGGGAGAGTGGTTGTGTCAAGCCGTGGGAGTGTCTGGCATATAGTAGCGAAATGGTTATTTGTTTGCTCAGCTGCGTCAACATTAGTGAGATGGCTAAGGAAGGGGAGGGGGTGTGTCTTATTGTTTAGTCCACAGAGTTCTTTAAGCTTACCATACCATTGACTGATGTTGGTCTGCTTCAGGTGTTGTAATTTGGTTGGGTAGTGGGACTTCTTTGCAGTGCGTATTTCGCGGATGACTCGGTTGCGAAGGGACCTGTAGCGGATGTGGTCATTGAGATGAAAGGCTCTGTCTCTCTGTTGCATAAGTCTTTTGATCCGAGGTGTGATCCAGGGCAAGTCAGCTGGGTGAGATCTGACGGACTTCTCGGGGAAGAAGTGGTGGTGAGCTTCCGTGGTGGTGTTGGTATAATTTATCCATTTGGTTTCCACGTCATCCACGCTAAGTCCTTGTTATGCTGGTGGGTTGGGCTTATTATTATGCACTGTTTAGTTCCTACAAATATGACTATGACAACAGTTGATGACTGTTTTGTATGTACAATGTATAAAGACTAGTTATGTCTATCTAGGTCCCAGCTTTTCCTTCCTCGGGTAATTTCTAGAGTAAATGAAGAATAGAAAATTTCAAGTGTGTGTCATATCCCTGCTATGGGAGCTTGCTGCTCTGTTCTTGCTACATATATATATATATATATATATATATATATATATATATATATATATATATATATATATATATATATATATATATATATATATATATATATATATATATATATATATGCTGACAACCACAAGGAAAGAAGAAAACACGAAGTTCTCAAGCGCTTTCGTGTAATTCACATCTTCAGGGGTGAGTACAGATAGTCTGTACTCACCCCTGAAGAGGTGAATTACACGAAAGCGCTTGGGAATTTCGTGTTTTCTTCTTTCCTTGTGGTTATCAGCATATACCTGGATCAAGCACCCACAGTGATTTACTTGCATATATATATTGTTACGACCGTGTCGTATTTTTCTGTTATTTTTTTTATAACATGCTTCCATGTTGTTCCATATTATTCCTGTAATAATGTGTTATATTTACTATAATATAATCTAGTCACCTTACCCTGTGCTGTTAAGGTTTTAACTGTTATTATTTGTTCAAGCCCATATTATTTCTTCATTTAGTATTGTAACAAGCATTCTTTGTTTCTCTAACGACCATCTGCATCGTTAAACGACCCATGTTTCACCTGCTGGTCCCATTGGCTGGAGTCGACCCTATATATAGTACTCCATCAACAGAAGGAGTTCAGTCCAGTCCTCTTGTCATTCAGTTCACGTTCTTTTGAGTGACTCCCGTCACCTGTTACTTATACTTTAATTTATTTATGTGTTGTTCCTGTCGCCACCAATGTGGTATATCTAAGTGAGTACCTATTCATGTCTCTTATGTGTCCATCAGTGTTTGCTTAGTTACATTTAAGTAATTCAGTGTTGTTTCACAATAGTTAATTTCAGTGTTAGTTATTTTATATGTTTATGTAGTGTTAACGTAATCCAGTGCTTTATTTTTATTCTATATATTTAAGCAGTGCTTTCGATGTTTAGTATCATTTGTGTCTTAAAAGTTTCGATAGTAAATCAATTTGTTGTGACAGCCTACGAGGCTCTTTATTGTGTTAATATTTAATTTAATTAAATTCTTAAAGGTTTATTTATTTATTTTTATTCCCTTTTAATTTACTTCACTTTCTTTTTGTTTGGTTACGCCTAGAACCTGGATATTAAAGTAAATTAAGAGACAGTGTAACAATATATATATATATATATATATATATATATATATATATATATATATATATATATATATATATATATATATATATATATATATATATATATATATATATATATATATATATATATATATTTATATATATATATATGAAAGAGCGATGTAAGAAAAAGAAGTCATACAAACTGCGCCAACAGAAAATAAGTTCCGGAAATAAAATAACTTTTTAAACCGACTCATTTTTTCAAATGTGCAAGAGGTATGAAAGAACATACAATTATAAGGAAATTTTTGATGACATCAATTTACCACTGTTCGTCACTCACGTCTCCCTTTTCTTTTATCTCACGCTTTTCTTATTTTTGTGACATCAAAATTATCTGGTATTCACTAATTAATTGCATGTCACAGAAAGTGAATTATTACAAAACCAGACGTAGAGAAGCAATAAATCAATAATAAAATGAATCGTGAGAAAACCAGACAGAAAAAAAAAGATAAATGAATAAAAATAAGAAAACTGAATGTAAACAACAAGAGATCAATGAAAGAACCGAGAATGGGTAGCTGAGAAGGCTTCTAGGTGATAAACCCGAAAAGTAAGATTTAATAACTATTTCTGAGATCGGTATTGTATCATTGTCCTGGAATCTTTCACTGGAGGTTTGTTAATAAAAATCTTAATCCCTTAAACTGGAAATTAATAGAATGCATCAAATTGACTCACTTAAGTTACCACACAAAAACGGGAATTCTTGGAAGGATTTTTAGGTTTAATTTCCCTTTAATTTAACTCTATATATATATATATATATATATATATATATATATATATATATATATATATATATATATATATATATATATATATATATATATATATATGAGAGAGAGAGAGAGGGAGATCTGCCAACCAGCGTCTAAAATCAGCAGTGGAGGAGGAGGGGCAGCACCCATCTCTCTCCACACCTCCTCCCCCTTCTTTTCTCTCTCACTGACACAAAACAGCACCACTAATTCATTATCTTCCTTTAACGCAATTACAGGGCAAATGACTGGCTGTATGGTGCCGTGGTATGTGAGTGATACGGTATCGTGGTATGTGAGTTGTGTTGGTATTGTTGGTAGGGGTGTCATGATACCGTGTGTGTATGGGTGGTAATGTCGATAATAGTGATATGTGTGTGCGTGGGGTAGTTTTTGATAGGGGTCATATCGTGGTATCTGTAGTAATTTTGATATCGTGATATCATGCTGTGTGTGTAGTGGTGGTATCGTGGGAAGTGTATACTGGTAGTGGTGGTATCGCGGGAGGTGTATACTGATAGTGGTGGCATCGTGGGAGGTGTATACTGGTAGTGGTGGTATTGTGGGAGGTGTATACTGGTAGTGGTGGCATCGTGGGAGGTGTATACTGGTAGTGGTGGTATCGTGGGAGGTGTATACTGGTAGTGGTGGTATCGTGGGAGGTGTATACTGGTAGTGGTGGTATCGTGGGAGGTGTATACTGGTAGTGGTGGTATCGTGGGAGGTGTATACTGGTAGTGGTGGTATCG
>NW_024750642.1:0-5067 GCF_018991925.1 Homarus americanus
CCCTGATGGAGTATAACAAAGTCCCCTGATCCAGTATAAAAAAGGCCCTCAATGGAGTATAACAAAGGCCCCTGATCGAGTATAACAAAGTCCCAAGATCGAGTATAACAAAGTCCCCTGATCGAGTAAAACAAAGTCCCTTGATCGAGTATAACAAAGTCCCCTTATCGAGTATAATAATGCCCCTAATCGAGTGTAAGAAAGTCCCCTGATCTAGTATAACAAAGGCCCCTAATGGAGTATAACAAATTCCCCTGATCGAGTATAACAAAGCCCCCTGATCGAGTATAACAAAGTCCCCTGATGGAGTATAACAAAGTTCCCTGATCCAGTATAACGAAGGCCCCTAATGGAGTATAACAAAGTCCCCTGATCTAGTATAAAAAAGTACCCTGATCGAGTATAACAAAGTCCCCTGATCTAGTATAACAAAGTCCCCTTATCGAGTATAATAATGCCCCTAATCGAGTATAACAAAGTCCCCTGATCTAGTATAACAAAGTCCACTGATGGAGTATAACAAAGTCCCTTGATCCAGCATAACAAAGATCCCTGATGGAGTATAACAAAGTCCCCTGATCCAACATAACAAAGGCCCGTAATGGAGTATAACAAAGGTCCCTGATCAAGTATAACAAAGTCCCAAGATCGTGTATAACAAAGTCCCCTGATCGAATATAACAAAGTCCCCTGGTCGAGTATAACAAAGTCCCCTGATCTAGTATATCAAAGTCCCCTTATCGAGTATAATAATGCCCCTAATCGAGTATAACAAAGTCCCCTGATCTAGTATAACAGAGTCCCCTGATGGAGTATAACAAAGTGCACACAATCCAAGCATAACCAAGACTGATGGAGTATAACAAAGTCCCTGATCCTGCATGAAACAAAGGCCCCAAATGAATTCCGAATACAGTGCGAGGTATAACAAAGTCCCTGGTCGAGGTATAACGAGCTGATCAGGTATAACAAAGTCACCTGATCGAAGGTATAACCAGGGTACATATCAAAATTATAGCTGATTGAGTATAACAAAGTCCTCTGGTTGAGTATAACAAAGTTCCCTGATCGAGTATAAAAAAGCCCCCTGATCGAGTATAACAAAGTCCCCTTGTTGAGTATAACAAAGTCCCCTGGTCGAGTATAACAAAGCCCCCTGATCGAGAATAACAAAGTCCCCTGATGGAGTATAACAAAGTTCCCTCATCCAGCATAACAGAGGCCCCTAATGGAGTATAACAAAGGTCCCTCATCAAGTATAACAAAGTCCCAAGATCGTGTATAACAAAGTCTCCTCATCGAGTATAACAAAGTCCCCTGATCGAGTATAACAAAGTCACCTTATCGAGTATAAAAATGCCCCTAATCGAGTATAACAAAGTCCCCTGATCTAGTATAACAAAGCCCCCTGATCGAGTATAACAAAGTCCATTGGTCGAGTATAACAAAGCCCCCTGATCGAGAATAACAAAGTCCCCTGATGGAGTATAACAAAGTTCCCTCATCCAGCATAACAGAGGCCCCTAATGGAGTATAACAAAGGTCCCTCATCAAGTATAACAAAGTCCCAAGATCGTGTATAACAAAGTCTCCTCATCGAGTATAACAAAGTCCCCTGATCGAGTATAACAAAGTCCCCTTATCGAGTATAAAAATGCCCCTAATCGAGTATAACAAAGTCCCCTGATCTAGTATAACAAAGTTCCCTTATCGAGTATAACAAAGTCCCCTGGTTGAGTATAACAAAGTTCCCTGATCGGTATAAAAAAGCCCCCTGATCGAGTATAACAAAGTCCCCTGGTCGAGAATAACAAAGTCCCCTGGTCGAGTATAACAAAGTCCCCTGATCGAGTATAAAAAAGCCCCCTGATAGAGTATAACAAAGTCCCCTGGTCGAGTATAACAAAGTCCCCTGGTAGAGTATAACAAAGTTCCCTGATCGAGTATAAAAAAGCCCCCTGATCGAGTATAAGAAAGTCCCCTGGTTGAGTATAACAAATTCCCCTGATGGAGTATAACAACGTCCCATGATCGAGTATAAAAATGCCCCCTATTCGAGTATAACAAAGTCCCCCGGTCGAGTATAACAAAGTCCCGTGATCGAGTATAACAAAGGCCCCTTATCGAGTATAACAAAGTCCCCTGGTCGAGTATAACAAAGGCCCCTGACCGAATATAACAAAATCCCTATGCGAGTTTATACAAAGTCCCCTGATCGAGTATAACAAAGCCCCCTGATCGAGTATAACAAAGTCACCTGATCGAATATGACAAAGTCCCCTGATCCAGTATTACAAACGCCCCTAACGGAATATAACAAAGGCCCATCATCGAGTATAACAAAATCAAGGGATCGAGTACAACAAAGTCCCCGGATCGAGTATAACAAAGTTCCTTGATCGAGTATAACAAAGTCCCCTTATCGAGTATAATAAAGAACCTGATCGAGAATAACAAAGTCTCCTAATCTAGTATAACAACGTCCCATGATCGAGTATAACAAAGGCCCCTTATCGAGTACCACAACGGCCCCTGGTCGAGTATAACAAAGTCCCCTGATCGAGAATAACAAAGTCCCCTCATCGAGCTTAGCAAAGCACCCTAATCGAGTATATGAATGGCACCTGACCGAATATAACAAAGTCCCTATTCGAGAATATACAAAGTCCCCTGATCAAGTATAACAAAGCCCCCTGATCGAGTATAACAAAGTCCCCTGATCGAGTATAACAAAGTTACCCTGATCCATTATAACAAAGGCCCCTAATGGAATATAATAATGGCCCCTGATCGAGTATAACAAAATCCCAAGATCAAGTATAACAAAGTCCCCTGATCGAGTAAAAGAAAGTCCCCTGATCGAGTATAACAAAGTCCCCAGATCTAGTATAACAAAGTCCCCTGATCGAGTATAACAAAGCCCCCTGATCGAGTATAACAAATTCCCCTGCTCGAGCATAACAAAGTCCCCTGACCGAGGATAACAAAACCCCCTGATCGAGTATAAAAAAGTCCCCTGGTCGAGTATAACAAAGTCCCATGATCGATTATAACAAAGGCCCCTTATCGAGTATAACAAAGGACCCTGGACGAATATAACAAAGTCCCCTGATCGAGTATAAAAAAGTCCCCTGATCGAGTATAACAAAGTCCCCTAATCGAGAACAGCAAAGTCCCTTCATCGAGCATAACAAAGCCCCCTAATCGAGTATAAGAATGGCCCCTGACCGAGTATAACAAAGTCCCCTGATGGAGTATAACAAATTCCCCTGACGGAGCATAACAAAGTCACCTGATCCAGTATAACAAAGGCCCCTAATGGAGTATAACAAATTCCCCTGATCGAGTATAACAAAGTCCCCTGATCGAGTATAACAAAGTCCCCTGATGGAGTATAACAAAGCTCCCTGATCCAGTATAAAAAAGGCCCTCAATGGAGTATAACAAAGGCCCCTGATCGAGTATAACAAAGTCCCAAGATCGAGTATAACAAATTCCCATGATCGAGTAAAACAAAGTCCCCTGATCGAGTATAACAAAGTCCCCTTATCGAGTATAATAATGCCCCTAATCGAGTGTAAGAAAGTCCCCTGATCTAGTATAACAAAGGCCCCTAATGGAGTATAACAAATTCCCCTGATCGAGTATAACAAAGCCCCCTGATCGAGTATAACAAAGTCCCCTGATGGAGTATAACAAAGTTCCCTGATCCAGTATAACGAAGGCCCCTAATGGAGTATAACAAAGTCCCCTGATCTAGTATAAAAAAGTACCCTGATCGAGTATAACAAAGTCCCCTGATCTAGTATAACAAAGTCCCCTTATCGAGTATAATAATGCCCCTAATCGAGTATAACAAAGTCCCCTGATCTAGTATAACAAAGTCCACTGATGGAGTATAACAAAGTCCCTTGATCCAGCATAACAAAGATCCCTGATGGAGTATAACAAAGTCCCCTGATCCAACATAACAAAGGCCCGTAATGGAGTATAACAAAGGTCCCTGATCAAGTATAACAAAGTCCCAAGATCGTGTATAACAAAGTCCCCTGATCGAATATAACAAAGTCCCCTGGTCGAGTATAACAAAGTCCCCTGATCTAGTATATCAAAGTCCCCTTATCGAGTATAATAATGCCCCTAATCGAGTATAACAAAGTCCCCTGATCTAGTATAACAGAGTCTGATAGGTGTAACAAGTCCCTGATCCAGCATAACAAGACCCTGATGGGGTATAACCGAGTCCCTGATCCTGCATAGCAAGGGCCCCAAATGGGTATGCAAGTCCCTGAGATAAAGATGCTGCCGAAGAACACGCTGGTCGAGGTATACTTCAGCCCCTGATAGGGTATAACAAAGTCACTGATCGAGGTATAACTAGTCCCCTTATCGAGTCTAACCGAAGTCCCTGATTGAGTATAACAAAGTCCTCTGGTTGAGTATAACAAAGTTCCCTGATCGAGTATAAAAAAGCCCCCTGATCGAGTATAACAAAGTCCCCTTGTTGAGTATAACAAAGTCCCCTGGTCGAGTATAACAAAGCCCCCTGATCGAGAATAACAAAGTCCCCTGATGGAGTATAACAAAGTTCCCTCATCCAGCATAACAGAGGCCCCTAATGGAGTATAACAAAGGTCCCTCATCAAGTATAACAAAGTCCCAAGATCGTGTATAACAAAGTCTCCTCATCGAGTATAACAAAGTCCCCTGATCGAGTATAACAAAGTCACCTTATCGAGTATAAAAATGCCCCTAATCGAGTATAACAAAGTCCCCTGATCTAGTATAACAAAGCCCCCTGATCGAGTATAACAAAGTCCATTGGTCGAGTATAACAAAGCCCCCTGATCGAGAATAACAAAGTCCCCTGATGGAGTATAACAAAGTTCCCTCATCCAGCATAACAGAGGCCCCTAATGGAGTATAACAAAGGTCCCTCATCAAGTATAACAAAGTCCCAAGATCGTGTATAACAAAGTCTCCTCATCGAGTATAACAAAGTCCCCTGATCGAGTATAACAAAGTCACCTTATCGAGTATAAAAATGCCCCTAATCGAGTATAACAA
>NW_024750643.1:0-9523 GCF_018991925.1 Homarus americanus
ATCATCTTTACAAACACCATCCCTCTTTACTATAGTGATAAACAGAGCTTTATTTTGTTGTCAATTTCTTTAAATTCCAACCTTATTAAACCGTAATTCTTTCTGTATGGTCAAATTTTGATTTGACCTCAGTGAGAGAGCTGTTAGTGTCAGTACATCACAATGGTGTTCCGACGCACTGTATCGAAGGTGACTAAGGTGGAGGTGAAGCCTTGCCAGATGAAGGAGAAGGGCCCCGATCTAACAAACTGCAGACCACAAAACACACTAAGACCCAAAACAACAAGACCCAAAACAACAAGAAGAAGAAGGAAACTACCACTTTCTGCCGTGTACAAAAGGACCAGTACCTGCCATGGGGAGACTACATCTTCACCGGGAAAAAGACACAAAAGAAGCGCTGAACCTACGCTTCTGATATTTAAAAATACTGTAATAAAAAACATATTAATTGATTTTGTTTGTATTATTTATGCTTTTTTTTTATTTTCATCTGTAAACGTACTGTTTTGGGAATATATTTTGAGTTACATAATATTTAGGTACAGCAGTTTATTTCACTGTATCTACTTGTTTACCAAGTAACTGGATTTGCAGTCTCCGATCGGGATCCTCAAAACAAATATTTGGCATCGAACTCCGTAAGTGAGCTCGTAATCTAGCCTGTAACTTACAGGACCTCAACACGATCAACCTGGATATAGTAGTCGGTATTTCCCGATTGCATGAAAAAAATTAATAATATATGTTTTAATAATGCTTGTTAGACTTGTTTTATCATAGAATAATGAAGAAAATGTTTTGTACATCAACATACTAAAATACAATATTAGTTTTTTTTTACGACAAGAAGAGGCTTGGCTGTTCTATTTCTCGCTTTATGGAAGAGATGCAGCTTTTGTCTTCTTACAACTTTTCAAGTAATTTGTACCAATATAGAAGATTTTTATTGTCCACATTTAGGGTATATTTTTTTTATGACTGAATAAACTTGCAGATAGACCTTATTAATGTGGTATAGCTGTAAATATCCTTCAGTAATGAAATCCAAATATGAGGTCAAGTGAACATTTTTGCTTAGACTCCGCCTTTGTTAGGACCAAGTTATAACAAGTTATTCTGCTAAGTATCCAATAAGTACCCATGACTCAGAGTTAAATAATACCTAACCTAATCTAAGTTCATCAAACTTAATAAAAAAAAGTGGGGCAAAAAATAAGTGGTAAAGAAATTTTTTTCTCAGAAAAAGAATTATATTCAGAGGTTTTTTATCCAATACCTTCAGTCGTGATTATTTTGATGCAAAATTAGTAAAATGTATTTAACCCTAACACTGCCTCACCTTACCTAATCTTACCTTACCTTATCTAACCTAACCTAATGTTACCTAACCTAACCAAGCCGCAACGCTCATGACACAATTGAGTTCTCTAGAAAGTTTTAATTTCATTTTCTTTTTTTAAAAATACATTTGCAGAGACAACAAACTTTGATAATTATTTCTCCAACATATCTATAAATCTGTTGATGATATATAAATTTAGGATAGGTTAGGTTTGGTGTGATTAGGATAGGTTAGGCTAGTTTAGGATAGTCTAAGTTAGCTTAGGAAAGGCTACGTTAGGTTACGATACACTAGGTTAGGTTTTAATCTGCATGATATTTTTACTGAACTTTTAAACGATGTTATAATCCTGGCAGCAGGGTATCGATCACGAAAATAACACTTTGGTAGTTATAACATTTGATAAAGTTTATTATTACTGTAACATGAAACAAATCACTATAGCTGTACTTATCAATCCAGTATTAAATCTGTATTATCTTTGACCATCGCTTATTGGCCAGCTTATCTCTGCACTGTTCTCTGATATAATAAGGTATTGGTGAATGGGAATATTAATCATTTGTGAGTCACTTACTATAAAGGAAACTGTAACGGATTCTATGGACAGTTGGGAATATTTTCACGGAATAAGTCGGAGTAACTCCCCTCTTGCCCAAAAGCGATCCAAGGAGTTAATTCACAGAGCGAAAATCTAGACGAGTCTTCCTTATTTGTTTTAGGTCATAACAACGAAAAGTTTAATAATGTTTATTACAATGATTCAGGTTTTACTGTAATTCTTCTTTTTTATATTTTTAGTATTTTGTAGATTTTTTTCACCCAGTTCATTTCTTGTTTAGATTCATTATTGCAATTATTTTTATTACAGAGTTGAATTAAAAGTTTATATCTAAGCATTTTACAGCTTCACAAATACTTTTATAAAATGTTGATACACACAGTGGACAGTTTTTAGTTCTTTCTTGTAATACCTCAGTATTACTCTGTTAAATTCTTACCATTTACACCTGACCATTTATTTATTTATTTTACAAATTGTTTAAAGAGAGAACATCACCAGCAGGATACAGATGATGAAGTAAATAGAAGTTTGTAACCTAACCCTACCCCCCCACTGCTACCCCTCCCTCTTGTCCCACATTCTTACTCGTCACTCCTACCCCTTACTCCTACCCCTTACTCCCACCCCTTAATCCCACCCCTTATTCCCACCCCTTATTCCCACCCCTTGCTCCCACCCCTTCCTTCTACCCCTTACTTCTACCCCTTACTCCTACCCCTTACTTCTACCCCTTACTTCTACCCCTTACTCCTACCACTTACTCCTACCACTTACTCATACCCCTTACTCCCACCCCTTGCTTCCACCCCTTGCTTCCACCCTCTTACTCGTACCCCTTGCTCCCAACCCTTACTCCTACCCCTTACTGCCACCCCTTACTGCCACCCCTTACTCCCACCCCTTACTCCTACCCCTTACTCCGACCCCTTAATCCCACCCCTTAATCCCACCCTTACTTCCACGCCTTACTCCCACCCCTTACTCCCACCCCACTCCCACCCCCACTCCCACCCCTACTCATGCACCCCCACTTCCCACCCCTTACTCCCACCCCACTCCCACGGCCTTACTCCCACTCCTGCTCCCCACCCCCACTCCCACCCTCATCCCCACCTACCCCACCCCCTCACTTCCACCCCACTTCCACACTCTAGTCCCACCCTTACTCCCACGCCTTACTCCCATGCCTTACTCCCACCCCTTACTCCCACCACTTACTCCCACCCCCTTACTCCCACCCCCTTACTCCTACCCCACTCCCACCCCACTCCCCACCTCTTACTCCCACCCCACTCCCACCCTTACTCCCACCCCACTCCCACCCTTACCCCACCCCCTTACTCCCCACGCCTTCCTCCCACGCCTACTCCAACCCCTTACTCCCACCCCTTACTCCCAAATTTTACTCCCACCCCTTACTCCCACGCCTCTACCTCCCACGCCTTACTCCCACGCCTTACTCCCACCCCTTACCTCCACCCCTTACTCCCACCCCTACTCCCACCCATTACCTCTATCCCTTACTCCCCACACCCCCTTACTCCTACCCCTTACTCCTACCCCTTACTCCCACCCCTTACTCCCACCCTTACTCCCACGCCTTACTCCCACCCCTTACTCCCACCCCTTACTCCCACCCCTTACTCCCACCCCTTACTCCCACCCCTTACTCCCACCCCTTACTCCCACGCCTTACTCCCACCCTTCACTCCTACCCTTCGCTTCTACCCCCACTGTTACCCCACACTACGCTGGTAATTGAAGACATCATACATTTGTTCACTTAGACACCACTTATTATTCAGGACCTAATGGCTATAATATCAGAGTCATTATTCTTAACTCAACTTTATATATATATCAATTGTCAAAACCTTCACCACAAGAAAGAAAAGAACAGTCGGGTATGGCAGAAAATGTAATAAACGAACATGGAGTAAGACATCAAGCTCCATATTGTAAACAAGATCATCGTCATTGTTTATTTATTGCGAGGAAAAATATTGTTCGCAATATAATTATAAAAACCTTCTGTAATTCATTCTCTTCATTACACTAAAAGGTAATGAAGTATATAAAGAAAATAGTTTATAAATTACTAAAATAAAAATACGTATAAAAAAGTAAAATAACATCTATTGATGGAATAGAAAAGAATTATATCGTAAGTGGGTAAAAGATTTCTTGGGTAGGTTTTAGAATACAATAACTGTTTTCTGCATTACACCGATGGTTCCAAGTCAGAAATTATCCTTAAGTTTTGTGAATCAGTATTTACAGTTTTTCTTAAAGGGTGACATAAGTTACGGTCACACGATCCCTTTGATGAGCAATTAATTTGGAGCAAGAAATTACGAGTAATTTCTTCCAAATGTGGTCACACGAGTGGCTCTTGGTTCAGTTACTACAGCAAGAAAAAAAGTTAACGCCGCTGTGCGAGTAGAAGGGAGACGGAACATCACAACAACAATGCAGACGACGCAGCAGCTATCTTTGGTATTATTGTTATTATTAAAAAGAAATGAGAGAAAGCGAAGAAAAACTATTGGGGACTCGTAAGTGGCTGGCGAGGAGGAGGAACGAGTGTTTAATATAGACTGGTTCAACTATCGTAGTTGCAGTAGGGAGGGTTGTTAGTGTGTGGAGAATGACCGGCTGTATGGGCTTGTGTTTTGTAAACAAACACGCCAAAACACCACCCAAATAATAAACTCAGTGTGTCGTAAAAAACTGTTTGTGCATTTTATACATAATGTTATTGATCTATGTTATATATAGCTAAGGTAAATACTCGATAAATAAGCTTCGTGTCATTAAATATGGTATTAACCGGGTTTTGAACCGATAATCTTGCTCGAAATAGTCAAGAAATTGACTATCACGATTGTCAATAAAAATGCTTCAAAAACTTGCTCGAATTTCTCGAAAATTGCTCGAAATAACTTTCCGGCAAGAAATTGCTAAAAAAAATGCGCCCATGTGACCAGTGCTTTAAGAATTGTATGATATCCTCATGGCAATGGAAACACACACACACACACACACTCACCCCATACACAGTCACACACTCACCATGCACAATCACACACACCCATACACACACCGTACATGCACAAACCATACACACACATACACACACCATACACACATACACACACACACACACACACACACCATGCACACACCATACAAACAAACAAACACACACCATATACACACACACACACACACACAATGTACACACACACACACCATGCACACTCACACACACACACACCATGCACACTCACACCATGCACACACACACACTAATTGTTTTAATTTAGTTCTTGGAACTCTTAAGTGGCAGAGCTTGATGTAAACACTTCTTGGCATTTTCTGTTTATCTAGTAGCAGGTATACACACAGATGTAATATGAGAAAATAAATTATGAATTCTGTCCAGGGAAGTGTTGTGAATATGACCTTGAGATAACACTTGTGTTAAGTGTGAATTTCCCTGTCTAGTGATATGTCCAACTACTACTCTGGGCCGCGAGACAGTGGTAGTGATTACAGATTGCCCACGAGGGGGCTAGTTTATTGGGCACCCCCTTACATCCTGTGCAAGGTGAAGCGCAGAAGCGTTTACAGTGCCCAACTGGGAAGCATGCGGAGTTCATGCTTGCCTTTATGACTCATGCATTAAGGGCGTAAAAGGCCTGAAGGGTCATGGGTTTTGTCAGCAAGTTACATAAAGTGACAATGATGAGTGTGTGGGGGGAAAATTCCCGGTACAATTTATCTGTTTATGGCAAAGTGTGGCAGGTCCCTATTAATGTGAGCGGTGTTTACTGAATCAGCTGACCCTGGCTCGACCTTTTGAGAGACGCAAGCCAAGTGATCTAAGAGTCGTGAATAACATGGTGAATTACTTGGTGTTATTCATTTGGGTGAATATTTGTATAAATCAAAGGTGCTGTCACACACACACACACACACCACACGTGGCACACCACCAACACACAGTTTCTGAGAAGGAGTTTGAGATTGTATTTAACGAAGTCTTAACTGGGAAAATGTTGTATGGCTTTTGTTATGGGGTAAGTTCTGGCGTGAACATTAAGACTATTTTCATAATTTTTGTAACTAATATTTTTATCTGCCTGGTACAATTATTTATTAATTTGTATTGTAAGTTATGTCTTGATAGTCGATGTAATGTAACAATTTATTTTTTGTGTTAATGTTCATATAGATTGGTTCAGTGTTGCGGCTCTGACTCGTCAACGATGTTATTAAGCTCTTGAGTACATACTGCTGGTGAAACTATGTTATATTAACAACACGACAGACAAGTACTATAATACCTTAACATTTAACAATAATTCAGCCTTAATTTAATTTTTTCACCAACTTAAGACACATAACCCAGAAGGAAGTAAGACGGGCAACATAACGCGGGATATCGTGGCTTCACTAAGTGCAAATTATGGAACTTGAGGTAACACATTATGGGAAAATGCGAGCCCTGCTAAGTGGTTCTCCTCAACATGGACGCAAACATCAGATGGACAAAGAAACAGAAGAACCCCGGATATACATTCATTTATTCTACAAAAAAGTTACGTAAACGAGCGTTAAATACGTTTAAGTAATCACAGTTTACGAAGCTGAAGTCGAGATATTAGAAGATGAAGAAGACTTTAGTATATCAGTATACCCCACGACCGGCGCCAGGATGTTAAGTGTGCCATCAGGGTATATTAGCGCTGAGAGACGGGTGCTATCGTGGGATATTAGCATACCTTCACCCTGAATGGTATATCAAAAAGTACAGGATTTACTTCACAGATATTTAGTTATATCTATCGGTATATTATATAAATTATATCAATATATCTGTGTATACCAAATATGGCATCAGAGTATATCACCGTTTGCCATCATATTCTCTAATAACCTCAAAGTATACCCCCGAATGTTTAATATCATACACTATAAATGACACTGTAGTATGTTAGTATATAATCAGGGTATAACATAAATAATATCAGCATTGTTTAGAATATCATATATATTAAGCGTGAGGAATGGATGTATATGATTCAATATATCACAGTTACATAAAGCGGTATGTCAGCTCATCAGCATATCACTAGAATGACATCAGAGTATAGGACACTATACTCCAATAAATACTGTCAGGTATCTAAGTATATCAGGGTAATCACTGAGAAGTGTCAGAACATATCAGCATATTCCTTGACTGGTAACAAAGCATATCAACATACTCAAAGTATAATCAATGTCTCCGGAATAAACAAGCCAGTGACAGCAGCATATATTTCTGAAAATCAGCTGTGAAATATGTTCAGAACAGCCCAAAGTATACTATAATACTAAGCAACATTTGAAATATACCAGTATACTTCTTAACAGTCAGGGAAAAAATCATTATACAGATTAGTGTCCTCGAAGCAGATCAACTTGTCTCCTGCTTTCTGGGGACCCATTAGTGGCATATCAGTATATCCAAAGAGACACATCGGAGTATATTACCATATATCCCAAGTGCCATGAAGGGATATCAACATACCTGAGTATATTAACTAGCTCTCATAGTCTTCCACTCTCTCTTAGATCCATCAGAATATGTCAGCATATCACCCTATCTTCTGAAGGTCCAGTTTACCTTGTTCCGAAAGTATGTCGAAGCATACTAACAGATCCCCTGAATGCCTTGAGAACATATCAGTATACTTCTAGGTTAATTCATATCATATCAGTATATCCCCTGAATCTAAGGTATAGCTAACCTCATTTCAAATTATTATTAGAGTATGTTAACATATTCCCTTAGAAGCATACCAGCATATCTCTTATGTCATTACAGTCAACCAGTATACGCTCAGAGATAGATGCAAGCATATCAGGGTATATTAGCATACCCTGTAAGAGAGATATGAGCCTAGCTACATAACCAAGTATATCAGCATACCCCATATGCTCTTATAGTACATCAGCACACCCTCTGAGAGACAGAACCATACCAACATATCAGAACATATTAGTATATCCTTTAGAGTGATATGAACATAATGGCATATCAGATGACAAGAGTATATCAGCATAGTCTTTGAGGAGCATATCAGACCAACCTAGCATAAGCTCTTTAAGATAGATGGGAGCATATCTTAAATAGACTGGAACATACCAGAGCATATTAGCATATTAGCATATTAGCAAGGTGAGGAGGAGGAGGAGGAGGCAGGTGTCCACCGACCAGGTATGCCGATAGTCTGGTGATAATGTGGGTAAAACTGGTGTGTGTGTGTTCGTTCTCATGTTTAATTCTTGTAAGGTATGTGTCACCTAGCCGGCCATTTTGCTTACATTTTTCGGTCGCTCTAAAATACCATTAAAACAATATTGAGTATAAACGTTTGGCTCAACTGATGATCTCAAACATGTCCCAACTTTTTTTTGCCTCAACTCCACATTCTGTAACTCATTTAGGTAGATGTCCCTCACTACACATACACTGGACTATGTGTAATGTTGCAGCTAATGTGTTATCAAGATATTGCACATTATAAGTTCATGTGTGGTCATTATTATATCAAACGGAGGAATTTTAAAGAGCTATTACACCACCTGTATCATTAGTTGTCGCCAGGTGAAGGAATGTTTAGGTAGATTATATTTTATTTACTGTAATTAAAGTTTCAATACCTAAGACGTTCCACTATAAGAGTCTTTCAACCTCAGGTAAGGTCTAAAGACTTTCTACTTTAGGTCTTACACCCTGGAGTAGCTGTATGGTCCACATAGGTAATTACTCCACAAGGAACTACAAGTTACACCTTGATGTAATACTTCATTTATTGCCAAACTTTATAGGGAAATATTTTTTCACAAAGAATTTCAAGTTACAATTTCACATAACAAGTCACATTACAAACGTTCCTTCGGCTTAGATTAAAAGTTTATAAATTAAATTCTTCCCTAAAATTAAACAGACAATACATCTATTTATCATAGAGTATGTGAACAATATCGACGCCATATTGGTTACCATCTTTGAGTTATATAATTAGTTAGCTTCATAGTGTTAATTATTTAGTTAAAAAGGGAAAAATAATCTACTAGTGTGTGCTGTGACCAAAATATATCAACATTGTATTTACTTTCTCCTCCAGGGGGCACTAAGTCTAGAAAAATGACACAATTGACATCTACATAAAGTGACTGATCAAGGGTAGATATTGGCTACCTTTTGTGTTACTTGAGGTCGTAAGAACACACAGAGCTGCTCTTAAGGATGTTTACCACAATACACCTCAACCAGTTTCTCATTCACTAAGGTCAAACAATAAATCTGGTTCACAAGATACACAGTAAATTTTATTAGAATACAATAATCAATTACTGTATTATTGTATTGAGGCGAATAGTCTTATGGTGTTAAGATGTGTTCTTAAGCCACGAAGGTAAACAAAAGGCATTCAATATCTGCCTTGGTTGACGATATCCTGTGATGTTGGTATGTCTCTCCTGGTTTCGATAATAGTAAGGAAGGCCTCACCTGACCAAATTACACTAAGAGGATTACTCCAAAGATTAACCTCCCA
>NW_024750644.1:0-14981 GCF_018991925.1 Homarus americanus
GCACATAGAGGCATGGTGACTCAGCACATAGATGTTAGTATTAGAAGATATAATAATTGTCATGTTTGTTTCAGTTGATCTTTGGGCAGATATCTTGCACCAGGGCAAGGATTGTTTTTCTATTTCTCTCTAAGTTCAGTGTGAGGGATAAAGACTTCCAGTCAGAAATTAATAGTTGTGAAGTGTCAGGAAAAGGGGATGACTCGACGCTGACGATCTAGATTCTAGATGGAGTGAGTAAAGCTCTCTCAAGCAGTCCCAGTCATCTATTTTGCAGTATGTGTGTGTGTGTGTGTGTGTGTGTGTGTGTGTGTGTGTGTGTGTGTGTGTGTGTGAGGAGGAACTGAGAGAAGGCAAGCAGTGTAACGAATAATTAACTTCCTTCATAAATTAATGAAAACAAAACTTGATTGGGGACATAAGTAAAATACATTGCTTGTATTAAAGAATGGAATAATTATCACAGTAAAAACAAGAATTAAATACATATGAACAAACTCTCCTGCTACAATATAGAGATGATGAAACATGAGGTTGTGTGGAGAGTGAGTCCCTCCTTGGTGGTACAGCCGACTCTGGCTGAAGAGGGATGGCAGTGTGGGTTTTGTTTTGTTTTTCGAATTTCCAGGTTTTCCGGAGCCCGGGGTACAGTGAACTCTGTCTTACGGTATACTGGTGTCAGTTTAAGTGAACAATCTTAATTCTGGCACAATTTTCTGTATTTATAATATGCAACAGTCAGAAGAAAACCCCCGAAGTATAAGGGCCTACTCGGAATAGGGGTCTATTTGGTCCCATGGCCTAATACAGATCAAATTTCAAACGAAAATGAAGATTGACCCACAATTTCAATGTATCACTTAAAATTCTTTAGGGACGAAGGGGTCCCAAGCCATCATAGGCCCCAGCCAGCCCCAAGTCCTAAACATAATGGTACATTCAGATGTTGTATATATTACATTGGCAAAATTAATTAGTTCCTTGTGTTGAAGGTTCTCGAGAATTGTGGGGATCTCTTCTGGCTAAATTGGGTCCAATTTATAGAGATTTCCGGCTTAGTTAAATCTGGTTAAACAAGGGATTACTGTAAGTGACAAATTAACGCCGGGAGAGTACTGGAGGTGAGACTCTTAAAGACAGAACAAGACGTGGACAGAGGAGACGATAGGCTGCTACCTCCACCTTCACAACTCTGGGATATTAACAGTCTGATATCTTGATACCCAAGTAATAATAATAATAATAATAATAACCTGACCTAACCTATCCTAACTTAACCTTACCTGACCTACCTTAATCTAACCCTTCCCCCTCTCTCCATTATAACAGCTCCCCAACAGCTACCTTCACACCTTCCACTTTAAACAACAATAACTCGCTCTTGCTGCTGTGGTGTTATCATTCTTACCTGTCCTTATTCTCTTCCTATCTTAGTCACTGGTTATATTTACACACGTTATCTCCCCTAATATATACAGGACTCAAAATAAAACATTATATTTCCTACGTTCACATTTATCTACGTTCTCTCTCTCTCTCTCTCTCTCTCTCTTTACCAGCGTTTAATTATCTTATCTTTATTATCGTCTACACTTAATTATACTGAAAATAATTATATCAATTAGCACATTTCTCAGGATCATTACTGTTGTTGATCTTGTGGGAAAAGTTGTGGTATTATATTTTATCCCTCGAGGGTGTGAGTATACAAAAAGGTTCACAAATATTATAAACTCACTTTTTAAATAAGTAAACACACTCCAAAAAGTAACTTTACGGAGAGATCTGATCAATTTCAAAATGAACACTGCGTCTCCTGTTGTCTCGGTAGGGATGTCAAAATATTTCGTCCCTTGTGTTATATTGCCTAACAAAAAAAATTAGATACGTTTTAAAGCGAGTGTACAGAAGAATTTTTTTTTTTTATTAAGGAAAATATATTATTATAATTGCTTTTAATTTATGTTGTTTTCGGTGTTTACGAAAAATTTCGTCTTGGAGAACACAGCGGGAAACTCGCTCACTGGCGTAAATATACAATTAAGAGTTTCACGATCGGTTTCAGGAAATTTGTTCAGTACAGGAGAAAGACTGCTGAGACTCACACTGAAACTTGAAATACCAAATTAACCTTTTGTTTACCTTTTATATTATTGTTTTTGTCCTTTTTTTAAGTGAAATCATAATCATCGACATTTACTTTGCTATTTTTTTAATTCAGCTTTAACATCCATATGACGGCTCACTTTTAACCTATTTTGAAGAATGTGGTGAATCTGGGCAGTTAAAGATTCAAGTTACAGAAGGTATCAGTATAGACTGTGTAAGACAGTGTGATAATTTACACTGTGTAGGAAGGGAGGGCGTACACGTCATCTTCAAGACTGTGTGGTGTCAACATCCTCCAGACAGACGCGTCATATGGTGTAGGTAATGAAGGTGTCGCCTCTACCAACACCTCCACAATTCTCTCACACGTCCACGTAATGTAAGGTGTATTAATAACATTTCAGTATGATTTAGTAATTACCGCCCCAGTGGTGCTGAATGTTGAAGTTATATTAAAAATAATGGAATGATGATAATAATAATACAAGGATGAGGTCAAAGGAATTAATGATGGTGGAGCGAGACAGTTAGCAGAGCTTAGTTAGGAAACGTAATGAAAAGGTTGTGTATTTTTTTTCTTTTAGGACAGAATTTTAGCCACAAGAGAAGCAAATAATATGAAAAGTAGGTGGGCTATATTGATCACGTACTGTATAGACACCAGTTAAAACTACACTATATTAATCAATTAATTCCAATATATATATATATATATATATATATATATATATATATATATATATATATATATATATATATATATATATATATATATATATATATATATATATATATATATATATGCTGATAACCACAAGGAAAGAAGATAACACGAAGGCTTAAATATACAGGGTGACCTTATTAAACATGAGGTCAAGTCATAATGATGTCATCCACTAATCCCCACACCAACACACACGTAGAGGAGCTTAAGAGAAGGGGGGTGACGTGGTTAGTCAGGTCAGGTAAAAAATAAGGGACCCACTAAATGACTATCATACATCTAGATCCAAGGTTTTCAAAGCATTTTTAACCTTGGGCCACTGACAAATAAATTTATGTAACATATTATCAGTTTTGAACTGACCATCACTAAGGTTTATTGATTTTAATTCCTTAATCAAACTATCTTCAACAAGAAGTCTTTCTGTGACACAAGATGATTTAAATACTTCTAAGCTTTTTTCCCAACCAATGGGATGATTCTTATTCCTAACATGAACGAACAGGGCACTGCTTTCAGATGCTGTTCTGATATTGTACTTATGTTGTTTGATTCTGAGCTGCAGTGTTTTTCCTGATATTATACTTATGTTGTTTGATTCTGAGCTGCAGTGTTTTTCCTGTTTGTCCTACATAATTACAATTACATTTGCTACATGGAATACAATAAACACTTCCATTTACATTCAAACTTGGGCTATTCCTTATTAACATATTGGTAATGGTAGAGTCATACTTGAAAACAACATTAATATTTAGAAGCTTGAGGGACCGAACTAAGGGGACAAATTCATTACGATAGGGCAGAGTCAAAATATTCTTAAGTGTAGGAACTTGTCTGGTTTGAGAGGAATGAAAGGATTTTTTAGCCCTTTTAAAACAACGATCAACAAACACAGAAGGGTACCCGAGTTTCTGTGCAATGGAACGAATGTGTTTCAATTCATCGTCAATAAATTCAGAGTCACAAATACGCAGACATCTTAAGAACATAGCAGAAAAAACTGACATTTTGGTAGACTCAAGGTGATTCGATAAAAAGTGAATGAAACTGTCTACCTGTGTGGGCTTTCTATATACCTTAAATTTATAGTTTTGGCCATTTCTCATGATAAGCATATCAAGGAATGGAAGGGATCCATTTATTTCTCTTTCAATTTTGAATGTGATACTTGGGACAATATCATTAAGCTTGTCTAAAAATTCCAATGGGTCACTGTTTCTAGGCCAAAGACAAAGAACATCATCTACATATCTATACCATGGAGGAATAAAGTCCACTATATTGGGTAGTAATCTAGACTCAAAAAACTCCATATAAATACAGGCTAGAGGAGCAGAAAGACAATTACCCATGCTCATGCCAAATATTTGCTTGTAGAACTTCCCATTTGCTCTAAACACATTGTCAGTTACGCATAACTCTATCAATTTGAGGAAAGTATCATGTTCAATAGTTAAATCTAACAGTTGTAATTTATCTTTAAGAAATGAAAGTAGGTCTTTCACAGGTACTCTAGTGAACAGTGAATTTACATCAAAACTTATTAATTCGCAAGGTTCATTGTGTTTCCTGAGTTTATCAATTAAATCACTGCTATTGTGTATATGTGAATTAGATATTTGGCCTGTAAGAGGGGATAGCATCTTTACCAGCCACTTGGATAATTTGTAAGTAACAGAACCCACAGAACTCACGATAGGACGTAATGGATTGTTAGGCTTGTGTGTTTTGATCAATCCATACATGTAAGGTAAAGTGGGATTGATTTGAGAGAGCTGTTTGATGAGATCGGGGTTCTTTTTCAATAACATCTTCATTTTGGAATTAGATAACTTATTAATATTTTCCAGGGGATCTTTCGTAAGCTCACAATACAAGAACATAAGAAAGTGGGATACTGCAGGAGGCCGACTGGCCCATACAGGGCAGATCCCTTTCACACCCATCCCAGCACTTCCATGTGCCTATCCAGCTTCGTCTTGAAGCTCCCTAGCGTCCCCGATCCTACTATAGCACTCGGTAGCCTATTCCACATATCCACAACTCTATTTCCAAACCAGTGCTTGCCTATATCCTTTCTGAATCGGAATTTATCTAATTTAAAGCCATTTGTTCTAGTTATTTCGTTATTACTGAGCTTCAGAACATCTTCCATTTTACCCTTGTTAATCCCACTTACCCACTTGTACACCTCTATCATATCTCCCCTAACTCTACGTCTCTCTAATGAATGCAAGCCTAAGCTTTTCAGTCTTTCCTCATATGGAAGGTTTCTAATATTATGGATCATTTTTGTCATTCTTCTTTGTACTCTCTCCAAAGAATCTATGTCCATTCTATAATAAGGACACCAGAATTTAACCGCATAATCCATGTGTGGCCTCACTAATGCTAGGTAAAGTTTCAAGATAACGTCAGCAGTTCTGTTACTCACACTCCTAGATATGAACCCAAGAATCCTGTTTGCCTTGTTGCGAACGCTAATACATTGTTTTCTAGGTTTCAAGTCGTTGCTTACAAATACACCTAGATCTTTTTCACAATCTCAGTTTTCTATTTCCGTGTTACCTAGTTTATACTTAACGTTTGTATTCGTCTTCCCTATCTGTAGTACCTTGCATTTATCAGTATTAAAATTCATTTGCCAGTCTACTGACCACTCATGTAAGGTATCTAGATCTCTTTGAAGGTGTTCAAAGTCACTGTCTGAATTTATCACTCTCCCCATTTTGGTATCATCTGCAAATTTACTAATCCTACTAGATATACCTAAATCAAGATCATTAATGAATATAACAAACAGCAGAGGGCCTAATACAGATCCCTGGGGAACTCCACTTTTGACCGCACCCCAGTCTGACTTAAATCCATTTATGCTGACTCTTTGTTTCCTACCAGTTAACCATGACCTAATCCATTTTAATAATGATCCACCTATTCCATGTGCTTCTACCTTCCTTATCAATCTCTCATGAGGGACTCTATCGAATGCTTTACTGAAATCTAAATAAATTATATCATATGACTTATCATTATCTACCGCTTCATATACTTCTGAGAAAAAGCTAAGCATATTTGTGAGACAAGAACGTCTCTGGGTGAACCCGTGCTGAGAAGAATGAATTAAGTTGAATGTTTCAAGGTGGCTTCTGATTTTCGTAGCAATAATTGACTCTAGCAACTTGCCTATGATTGACGTGAGACTAATGGGACGGTAATTTGATGCAATTGATTTATCACCTTTTTTGAAATCAGAACTACATTTGCAAGTTTCCAAGCTTCTGGCACTAGGCCCGATTCTAATGAATTATTAAATACAACTGCTAATGGATTACTCAACTCATCTCTACATTCTTTTAATATTCTAGCATATACCTCGTCTGGACCAGGCAAATTAATTCAGGGCAGGATGCAAATGCAATACAGGAGGATCTAAATAAACTGCAGGGGCGGTCTGAGAAATGGCAAATGAAATTCAACACCAGCAAGTGCAGTGTACTTAATATTGGAAGAACAAATACTTATAATGTATACAACCTTAACAACATCAGCCTAGAGAAGTCGACTTGTGAAAGAGACCTAGGGGTACTTGTAAGCCCGGACCTACGGCCTAGAAAACAGTGCGTTAATGTTCGAAATAAGGCAAACAGAGTATTGGGTTTTATATCTAGAAGTGTAAGAAACAAGAGTGCAGAGGTCTTATTGCAACTATATCTTGCGCTAGTCAGGCCGCACCTCGATTATGCTGTTCAGTTCTGGTGCCCCTATTATAGAATGGATATAAATTCACTAGAGTCGGTGCAGCGAAGAATGACAAAAATGATTCCGGGACTTAGAAACTTTCCATATCAGGATAGGTTAAAGAAACTTAACTTGCATTCCCTAGAAAGACGAAGAGTGCGGGAGATATGATAGAAGTATTTAAGTGGGTGAAAGGAATCAATAAAGGGGATATAGATAAAGTTCTTATAATATCCGAGCAGGATAGGACTCGGAGCAATGGATTCAAGTTGGATAAGTTTAGGTTTAGGAGGGAGATAGGAAGAAACTGGTTCACAAATAGAGATTGGTGGACGGGGTGGAACAAGCAACAACTTTGTAGTAAGTGCGGGAACTCTGGAAAGTTTTAAAAGGAGGCTAGATAGATTCATGGATGATAGAGAGTGGTAGTAACTCTCGACAGGAGCTGCCATGCACAGGCCAACCGGCCTATTGCAGACTCCTTATTTTCTTATGTTCTTATGTTAAGTTAAGTTAGGTTAGGTTGGGTTGGGTTAGGTGACCTTTTTTCTGTGACTATTTTTCTGTGACTTTTTTTCTGTGATTTTTTTTTTCCTTTGACTTTTTTACCTGGATTCGGTAGGGCGTTGGGATATAGCAGGGGGAGTGGGGGGGGGGGCAAACAGACTCGGCCTGGCTGCTCAAAATAGGAGCGCCTTCAGGGCACGTCTTGTCTCGCTGGTGGTTGACAAGTGTGTATTTTCTTATGTTTTTATGTTTTTATTTTGTGAGGTTATCGTTGTCAGGTATCCAGTTAAATTGAGGTCGCCTTCTGTGGGTACATCGTGTGAGGTCATGTAATTCATCCCCAAACGTGATACCCCCTTCTCTCAGGTGCCTTTTTAAACTATCAAAGCTTGCCAGTCTGAAATCTAGAACTTTGAACGAATTTTCCTTGCGACTGATATTAATTTCTAATTTGAATCTTACTTCTTTGTGATCATTGTTAGCTAGTTCGTTTCCTACCTCCACATAACTAAGGAGGTTTTCTCTGTTTGAAAGAACTAAATCGAGTATATTATTCTCCCGGGTGGTTTCGGCTACATGTTGACTTAGGAAACAGTCCTGAGCTGTTTCAAGAAGTCCTCTAATTCAGACTTACCCGTATTTGACTAAAGCTAAGGTCGCATACTATACAGACATTGTTATGTCTGGATGCCCTGTGCATTTCATCCCAAATAAATCTCTCATTAGCTCTATCAAGATTAGGAGGTCTATATATTACTCCTATGATCAATTTTTTCCTACCATCGGTTAATTCTATTTTTTTTGGTATACAGTTCAGTTTTTATTTCCTTATTCATTTCAAACTTCAAATTATCCGTGACAGATTGCCACTCCGCCTCCTTTCCTAATCTGCCTGTCGGGATGGAATAATGTATAACCTGTAATTTGGTACTCAACAGGTAACTCACTTGAGTCTAAGTTTATCCATGTTTCCGTGAAAGCTATCATATCGATTTTTTTCGGTACATACCATAACCCTGATTTCATCCATTTTGTTTCCCATACTTCTACTCTTTACGAAGTTGACATTTAAGTTAGTTGTGATCTGAGTCCTCCCTTTGTCGTGTTTAGGTTTTAACTCCATGCATAATTTACTTTTGTCACTATTTCTCTGTAACATTTCACGTTGTTTACCCGCTACCACTGCAGTCTACTCGAATACCGTGCTCGCATGCTCCCCGAGCAGTTTAAAGACTTCGACATCTTTTGAGCTGCCCTCTTGAGAAAGCCAGCCAGGGTTGCCACCCCATCCCTAGCATAAAGGTCCCTTCTGCCATAAAAGTTGTCCCAGTTGTCAATGAATGGGACTGATATTGACTTGCAATATCTGTCAAGACAGCAGTTGACACCAACTACCCTTGACAACCATTCATTGCCAACTCTCCTTCTAGGCAGGACGCCACATATGATAGGGATCCCTCCCTTCGCCCTAATACGTTGGATAGCTGTCTTGAACTTATCAAGAAGTTCCTCACTCCTGCACCGGTCAATCTCATTGCCTCCTGCACTGAGGTAAATAATGGGTTTGTTCCCATTACCAGACACGATATTGTCCATCTTGTCAACTACATCCCCCACCCCAGCTCCTGGCAAACACAGCCCCATCTTGCTTTTATTTCTCGCACAGAAAGCTCTATTCAGGTATCTTTCTTGGGAATCACCAACAATTAATGTTTTTGTACATTCCTTGTCAGCCCTCTCCCTGACTATGCTAGTCCAATTCGTCTATCAAAGTACTAATAGAGTTTTTGCACTCAAATGTTGTCGTTTCGGTGTCTTTTCTTACCATCAGCTTGGTAGTTCCTCGCCTCGCAACCATCCATTCGCCTGTGCTTTCGTCAGACACGAGCTTTCCTTGTCTTGTGTCTTCCTCTTTCATCCTCACAATCACTTCCATTATTTTCAAGTTTTCGTCCTTGACCTTCACTAACTCGGCCACTAACTCGGCCCTCAGAAGGGCACAGCCCTGCTCACAACTAGCACTCGTCACTACTGCCTGAACATCTGCTTGTTTATAATTCAGTAAGACTCGATCTTCCTGGGTAATGTGATAATACTGGTGAGTCAACTACTCTTAAATATGTTTCCTTTCTACTTATTTTAATAATTTGTTACGTACTACTTCTAGGGTAACAGTACCTTATCTTACTTCAACTTCACCATTCTGAAGAATATGTGTAGTAATCATTATATTTTCCTAAGAACTTTTAGTAATTTAATCTACTCTCCCTGCTTTAACACATACATTATTAACGGCTGAATTGTCTTTATTATTGTCTGAATATATTTGATACCCTATACTGGTTGGTTACTGATGACAGCCATTTCACCTCACTCCAGATTGAGGCTCCCTAGTAAACTGTGTATGGCAGGCATGTAACATTAATTCTATAATAATACAATAGTGGTTTGAGTTCCGATGCTATTGTAGGAGAGCATTTATTAGTTTCACTTTAAGTTTGGGCAGCACAGGATGAGTGGACTAGAATCTGCTTCCATCTTTTATAAGTATAGTAGGTAGTAGGTAGTAGGCAGCTATCAAACAGGGAGGTACTACCGCCTGGGAAGATATTGGAAGCATAATGTGTTGTCTAATGGTAGACCCTGCTGCCATATGGCATCACGAAAATTGTGACCCAGTCCCAGGTTGCTCATCTGACTTTCTGCCTCATTTACACTTAATTGCAGGGTCTCAGTTGTTTCTCTTACTTTGACAACACAATATACATACAGTATTTCTCACTCTTGATATTTTTTCATTTTTTTTTATTTATTTATGGCTCATTATTATTATTATATATAATTTATATTTATATTAATATTTTATTTTATTATAATTGTTATTTATTTTTATTATTATTATTATTATTATTATTATTATTATTATTATTATTATTATTATTATTATTATTATTAGTGTTATTATTATCATCATTATTATCATTATTATTATTGTTTTATTATACTGTACTTTCGCCCCCAAGGCCTTGATGTGGGTCATTATTAATGACCTGTGCCTGAGTGAGTTAATGACCGTAAAAAAAAAAAGCTGTACTGCTGAAGAACTCACTTGAAAAATTGGATGCGTCCACCTCGGTCAGCTATGGCCCACACGTTGCCAATGCCGCCTAGGTCGACACAACAGACGATCACCACCAGCAGCACCCCGACGAACATGAGCAGCGTTTGTAATACATCTGTGTACACCACAGCCTTTACACCTCCCTGAGGGACAAAGTTTTAACATTAACAGTGTGTAACACATCTGTGTACATCACAACCTTCGCACCTCCCCGAGGGACAAAAAATTGCCACCAAGCCTCTGGCCACTAAACTTCACTGCACTGTCTAGGATTCTAGGTCGTGTGGGTCGTGTAGTGTTGTTGAGCGGCAGAAATTGGACAGTGAATGGATAAGAGCATCAAGATTGTCTTAGTGATGTCAATGTGTAAATCAATGTAGGATTTTTAATACTGAAATATTCTCCCCGTTCGACTGAAGCTATAGGCCGCTGGATACAACTATAAAACCATATCCCTATGCCAAAATTTATTCGGAAAATTTTAATGGGGCGTGTCCATGGCTGTGAGTGACCGTCCAAAGGAGGATCAGAGAGTGTACAACTGTGCCTTTAGCTAGAACACTCCATAGTGACAACAGAAACCGAGGTTGAAATTGAAAATAAATTGAAGAGAAAAAAAAAAAGAGGCAAGCAACAAGCGCCAGTGCCAGTAAAAAACCGAAGTACATTATTTCTGCCAAAAAGAAAGTTTTTTCTGTGTTTTCTAAGGACTGTGACTGTGCCTTTGATCCACCATTCATAGGGAGATACAATATATACAGTATAGCATATAGAGATATCGTATACACAGTGAGAGCACATAGAGATACCAAGAACTTGTCGAGGAGAATTAGAAAGGAAAACATTTAGTAAATAATAGTAATAAATTAAGAAAAAAAACGAACTGTCTCGGACGGCAGGACGAACGAGGGTGCCACTGAGGTCAAGACATGCAATTACTGCAACAAGATAACGTCTAGGGCGGATTATGTGGGTATGACTGCATCAGCGTTTTAGTAGAGAGGTTAAAGGAAAAATCGTGCAAATGGTGATACAAGCATGAAATTTGGCATAATCATACCGTAGGGGTTACTTGTCAAATCTGCCTGATTGGCCATTTGGAAATCCAAGATGGTGGCCATTTTTCAAGATGGCTGCCAAATTAACTTTCGAAAGATGATTTTTTTATAGAAAATTATGTAGTTGGTCAATCTAAATTATCTTAGTGTCGATATATATGTTTTCAAGCATGCTCAGATGATTTTTTTTTTGTATTTCTGATACTCTCAGATATATATTTGTCTTATTTATGACTGGTTTTATGTACTGGTTTTATGTTTTTTTTCCAACTAGGTGAGGGTAGCATGCAGAAGGTCTCTGCATGTGAGGGAGTGATTGTCGGGCACTACATAAGAACATAAGAACATAAGAAAGTGGGATACTGCAGGAGGACGACTGGCCCATGCAGGGCAGATCCCTTTCACACCCATCCCAGCACTTCCATGTGCCTATCCAACTTCGTCTTGAAGCTCCCTAGCGTCCCCGATCCTACTATAGCACTCGGTAGCCTATTCCACATATCCACAACTCTATTACCAAACCAGTGCTTGCCTATTAGGGTGTGTCATACGGAGGCGAATTTTTTTTTTTGAGTTTGAAAAATCGGCCCATGGTATTAATGATGTAGTTCTATGTGCAGAATCATGTGATATCTTCAGATTTGAAAAGTTTTCATTTTTTGCTAGGTAAATTTTAACTTGAAATCTTATGAAAATTCAGTATTCCCACCCTTTTACCAACACCACTAAATAGCTGTATCAGGTTAATTTATTAGGATGAAAATGATCCAGAATAGTGAAACGAATGATCTTGACACATTTATTAAACTTAATATTCCTTTAGAAAACAAAATCATCAAATACAAAAACCGGTTTTACTACTATGACCCGGTGTTGTTGCACACCATAGAGAACATGTCTTTCTTGCTTCTGTTTCTACTCATCACCTCCCTGCTGACCACCTGAGCTCGGATGTAGCCTTCCCTCCTCTCCTGGCTGTATACGTGACTGCTGGCCTCGCTCACTTGCTGTACACAACGCTCTATACTCTGGGTGTGCGAGGGCCAGGCAGGGACATGCATGGGGTTGTCCAGGAAAGCTCTGACTTGAACATTGGTGAGGCTGCAGGTAAGAGGAGGCTCACTGCAAGCCTGGATGTTATCCAGATCTATGAGATCAGTGAGGGTCTTGGCACCTAGATTGACTTCAGGAGTCTTCCTGACCCTGAAGGAATCGTCACCAATGATTCGTCATGCCCAGATCCTCTCATAAGTCTCATATCCAAGATCTTTTTGACTGCCACTCTTCTCTCCCCCTCATCCTTACCGCAGAGCATTGTCTGCAGAACTGCCTCGGGATGAGCATACCAGGAAGATCTCCTCACAGTCTGCTCCACAATCTGAACAACCTTCCTTGGCTGACTCCTCAGAAGCTCAAGCTGGAAGAGAACATGCCTCGGACCTTCGGAGAACGATGACTTGACTTTGGTGTTGAACCAATTTGGCAAGTAGACACTCACGATGAATTGGACAATAAGTCTCAGGTTGTGAAGCTGGTTCCCTTTCAGTTTATGATGAGCGACCCAAATTCTGCAAAACCTGAGAGCCGTTGTGAGCCACCTAGAATGTGAGACTGGACCTATCTGCAGGTGAGCAAGTCTATCAGGCATGACCCCAGTTTTGATGGCACTGCAAATCATGTAACCATAGTACTGGTCAGTACTGAGGTCGTCAATGACAGTATGTGCAAGCTCAACGAGTGGAGGGCCAACTGTGATTTTTTCAAAGCTCGGATTTATTTCTAACTCAGTGGCAGGGTCCAGCATCTTGCCAAGAGGACCAGACCATCTGTTGTTTGAAAGAGTCTTGCCATCCAGCTCCTGGATCAGATGTCTGAGTGGCAACTCGTTGGTGTGGAGGTCATAAACAATCCAGACCAGCTTCCTCCCAATCTTCCGCTCTATCCACTGTATGACCCCCCCTTGCCACCCTGTGTTCGTGTTGGTGCTGTCCTCTCCAATGGCCTGCAGGGTCTGGTCTACGTTCCTCTCTCTGAGCAAGTTCACAATGTTATCTGCCACTATCTCAGCTGGTTTCCTGATGTCATCTTTCTCTGGAGTGAAATGCCACAAATACTTCCCTCCTGGTTCACTGCAGCAGGAGTAGTGTTCCTCCTTCACCATGGCAGGGAACAACTTGTCAGAATCTCCAACTTTCATGAACACTTTAGTGTCATCCCTTCTCCCATCAAAGAACAAACAATTGATTCCATTTTCTCTTATGACCTTATCAAACTCCTCTTCTAGGTTACTGACAAGTTTCTCCTGAGCTCTCCTTACTTTGTTATGATCTATCACCAGGTGAACATCATCAGGTGTTATCAAACCACCGTCAACCCAGGCAGCTGTTGCTATCTCTGCAGTTTCTCTGAGACCAGTATGGTGTCGCATGCTGGCCAGAGCTATGCTCGGGATATCTTTCCTATTTCGAATCTTATGCCTGGAATGTTTGGGATCATTATTTTCTGGGTTAGGGACAAAGTCACCATTCTCCTGGTCAGCACTCGGATCAGCCATGGGGAAGTCATTAAACTCTGAATCAGCTTGACTCCAATCATCGGCCTTTTTTACCTCACCTGGGCCTTCTCCAGTCTCTTTTTCCTCAGCAGCCTCTTCTCCTCTTCTGTCTCTTGGCGCCTCCTGTCTTGGACTCGGAATATCTTAGCTAGAAATCATGAAATTTCTGCTGCCAGTTTTTCTCTCTCTGTTAGCACGACAAATGCCGAGTTCGATCACAGGAATCTTCAGTTCACGCTTGCAAATACACAGAGATGTGGGCCTCCAGTTTACAGTCTGTCGCATCCAAACTCAGGACGAAACAATTGGGCACTTAGTAGTATGTCAAATAACTGGTCCGGATTGCTTGGCAACTGTCTTAACTTAAAAGTTTTCCTCTCCCAGAGATATCTCTTGCCTTTTTCCCAGCGGCTAGCAGTCTCTCCACTATCTTCTTCCTGACTTGTTATGACTGGAGGCTTGAACTGAGCGTTAGCCAGAGTGTACTGTGCCAAGACAGCTTTGGTCATATCACTGGCAATGTCTTTGTTTGTGTAAGTTCTTTGGTTCTTTTCACTGATTTTCCTGATTAAAACACCGTATCTCAAAGCATCTCTCAATGTAGGCAACTCCGACTTCAGGAGCTCTCTCCCAGACCCAAGATAGTGACTGAGATGGCTGGATTTTTGGTTTCTCGTCCTGACACAAGCAGCCATCGCAAATATTGTCAACATATAAATGCATCAGAATCTGAAACAGAAAAAAATATTGTTAGTTGGGTTGTTAAAGAATGAAGTCAGAAAGCAATGTTCACTATTTAATTGTAATGCACTAATGCAGCTGTACGTTAGATTTTCGATAAATTTCACGCTAAAACTTACCTAGCAAAAGGTTGCAAAATATTGAAACTGAAAATATTTTATGTTTATATACACTAAAATCTACCAAAAAAGTGATGGGCCATTAATTTTACCTGATCTTCCCTCCTATGACACACCCTATTGCCTATATCCTTTCTGAATCGGAATTTATCTAATTTAAAGCCATTTGTTCTAGTTATTTCGTTATTACTGAGCTTCAGAACATCTTCCATTTTACCCTTGTTAATCCCACTTACCCACTTGTACACCTCTATCATATCTCCCCTAACTCTACGCCTCTCTAATGAATGTAAGCCTAAGCTTT
>NW_024750645.1:0-18002 GCF_018991925.1 Homarus americanus
TGTAGTGACGATGGGTGGTGTTATATGTAGTGATGATGGTGGATGGTGTTATTTGTAGTGATGATGGATGATGTTATGTCGTGATGATGGATGTTGTTATATGTAGTGATGATGGATGGTGTTATATGTAGTGACGATGGGTAGTGTTATATGTAGTGATGATGGGTGGTGTTATATGTGGTGATGATGGATGGTGTTATATGTAGTGATGATGGATGGTGTTATATGTAGTGATGATGGATGGTGTTATATGTAGTGATGATGGATGATGTTATATATAGAGATGATGGAGGTGTTATATATAGTGATGATAGATGGTGTTATATATAGTGATGATGGATGGTGTTATATGTAGTGATGATGGATGGTGTTATATGTAGTGATGATAAATGATATAATATGCAGTGATGATGGATGGTGTTAAATGTAGTGATGATGGATGGTGTTATCTGTAGTGTTGATGGATGATGTTATATTTAGTGATGATGGATGGTGTTATATGTAGTGATGATGGATGATGTTATATGTAGTGATGATGGATGGTGTGATATGTAGTGATGATAGATGGTGTTATTTGTAATGAGGATGAATGATGTTATATGTAGTGATGATGGATGGTGTTATATGTAGTGATGATGGATGGTGTTATATGCGGTGATGATTGATGGTGTTATATGTAGTGATGGTGGTGACGGTGGTAGTGACAGTGGTAGTGGTGGTGATGGTGATAGCGATATGTTTGTGGCGATAGTGGTGGTGGTAGAGACTGGAAAATAGTAGACGTAATGATGGTGGTGGTAATGATGATGGTGGTAGTAGTGGTGGTAGAGATGATGGATGGTGTTATATTTAGTGATGATGGATGGTGTTATATGTAGTGATGATGGATGATGTTATATATAGTGATGATAGATGGTTTTATATATAGTGATGATGGATGGTGTTATATGTAGTGATGATGGGTGGTGTAATATGAAGCAATGATCGATGGTGTTATATGTATTGATGATGGATTGTGTTATATGTAGTGATGATGGGTGATGTTAGATATAGTGATGATGGATGATGTTATATATAGTGATGATGGATGGTGTTATATATAGTGATGATGGATGGTATTATATGTAGTGATGATGGATGATGTTATATATTGTGATGATGGATGGTGTTATATGTAGTGATGATGGATGGTGTTATATGTAGTGATGATGGATGATGTTATACGAAGTGATGATGGATGGTGTTATATGTAGTGATGATGGATGATGTTATATATAGTGATGATGGATGGTGTCATATATAGTGATGATGGATGGTGTTATATGTAGTGATGATGGATGGTTTTATATGTGATGATGATGGATGATGTTATATATAGTGATGATGGAGGTGTTATATATAGTGATGATGGATGGTGTTATATATACTGATAATGGATGGTGTTATATGTAGAGATGAGGGATGGTGTTATATGTAGTGATGATGGATGGTGTTATATGTAGTATTGATTGATGATGTGTGGTACATATAGTGATGATGGATGACGTATATATGGTAGAAGATGGGTGGTGTTATATATAGTGATGATTGATGGTGTGTGTAGTATTTGATGGTGGATGGTGTTATATATGGTGATGATGGATGGTGTTATATGCAGTGATGAAGGGGTGGTGTTATATGTAAGTGATGATGGATTGTGTTATATGTAGTGATGATGGATGGTATTATATGTGAAGTGATGATGGATGATGGTACTATGTAGTGATGATGGATGATGTATGTAGTGATGAGGGATGATGTTATATGTAGTGATGATGGATGGTGTTATATGTAGTGATGATGGATGGTGTTATATGTAGTGATGATGGATGGTGTTATAATGTATGTAGTGATGATGGATGATGTTGTATGTAGTGATGAGGGATGATGTTATATATAGTGATGATGGATGGTGTTATATGTAGTGATGATGGATGGTGTTATATGTAGTGATGATGGATGGTGTTATATGTAGTGATGATGGATGGTGTTATACTGTATGTAGTGATGATGGATGATGTTATATGTAGTGATGATGGATGGTGTTATATATAGTGATGATGGTGTATATGTAGTGATGATGGATGATGTTATATATAGTGATGATGGATGAATTGTTATATATATATAGTGATGATGAATAGTGTTATATATGGTGATGATGGATGAATATTGTATGTAGTGATGATGGATGGTGTTATATATAGTGATGATGGATGGTGTTATATATAGTGATGATGGATGGTGTTATATATAGTGATGATGGATGGTGTTATATATAGTGATGATGGATGGTGTTATATATAGTGATGATGGATGGTGTTATATATGGTGATGATGGATGGTGTTATATATAGTGATGATGGATGGTGTTATATGTAGTGATGATGGATGGTGTTATAAAGTTTAGTGATGGGTGGTGTTATATACGGTATAAGTGATGGATGGTGTTATATACAGTTTAGTGATGGGTGGTGTTATATACAGTATAGTGATGATGGATGGTGTTATATATAGTGATGATGGATGGTGTTATATGTAGTGATTATACGTGGTGTTATTTGTAGTGATGATGGATGGTGTTATATGTAGTGATGATGGATGGTATTATATGTAGTGATGATGGATGATGTTTTATATAGCGATGATTGGTGGTGTTATATATAGTGATGATGGATGGTATTATATGTAGTGATGATGGATGGTATTATATGTAGTGATGATGGATGATGTTATATATAGTGATGATGGATGGTGAGATATATAGTGATGATGGATGGTGTTATATGTAGTGATGATGGGTGGTGTTATATACAGTATAGTGATGATGGATGGTGTTGTAATGTAGTGATGATGGTTGGTGTTGTATGTAGTGATGATGGATGATGTTGTAATAGCAGTGATGATGGATAATGTTATGTAGTGATGATGGATGGTGTTATATGTAGTGATGATGGATGGTGTTATATATGGTGATGATGGATGGTGTTATATATAATGATGATGGGTGGTGTTATATGTAGTGATGATGGGTTGTGTTATATGTAGTGATGATGGATGATGTTATATGTAGTGATGGTAGGTGATGTTATATGTAGTGATGATGGATGGTGTTATATGTATTGATGATTGATGGTGTTATATGTAGTGATGATGGATGGTATTTATATGTAGTGATGGATGATGTTATATATAGTGATGATGTGGTGGTATACATAGTGATGAGTGGATGGTGTTGTATGTAGTGATGATGGATGGTGTTATATGTAGTGATGATGGATTGTGTTATATATAGTGATGATGGATGGTGTTATATGTAGTAATGATGGGTGGTGTTATATGTAGTGATGATGGATGGTGTTATATGTAGTTATGATGGATGGTGTTATATGTAGTGATGATGGATAATGTTATATATAGTGATGATGGATGATGTTATATATAGTGATGATGGATGATGTTATATATAGTGATGATGGATGGTGTTTTATACATGGTGATTGATGGATGGTGTTATATGTGGTGATGATGGTGGTATTATATATAGTGATGATGGATGATGTTATATATAGTGATGATTAGTGTGGTGTTTTATATAGTGATGATGGATGGTGTTATATGTAGTGATGATGGATGGTGTTTTTTATATATAGTGATGATGGATGGTGTTATATGTAGTGATGATGGGTGGTGTTTATGTAGTGATGATGGATGGTGTTATATGTGAAGTGATGGATGGTATTATATGTAGTGATGATGGATGATGTTATATGTAGTGATGATGGATGGTGTTATATGTAGTGATGATGGATGATGTTATATGTAGTGATGATGGATGGTGTTATATGTAGTGGTGATGGATGGTGTTATATGTAGTGGTGATGGATGGTGTTATATGTAGTGATGATGGATGATGTTATATGTAGTGATGATGGATGGTGTTATATGTAGTGATGATGGATGGTGTTATATGTAGTGGTGATGGATGGTGTTATATGTAGTGATGATGGATGGTGTTATATGTAGTGATGATGGATGGTGTTATATGTAGTGATGATGGATTGTGTTATATGTAGTGATGATGGATGGTGTTATATGTAGTGATGATGGGTGGTGTTATATGTAGTTATGATGGATGGTGTTATATGTAGTGATGATGGATGGTGGTATATGTAGTGATGATGGATGGTGTTATATGTAGTGATGATGGATGGTGTTATATGTAGTGATGATGGGTGGTGCTATATGTAGTGATGATGGGTGGTGTTATATGTAGTGATGATGGATGGTGTTATATGTAGCGATGATGGATGGTGTTATATGTAGTGATGATGGATGATGTTTATATGGTGATGATGGGTGGTGTTATATATGGTGATGATGGATGGTGATATAAGAAGTGGTGATGATGGATGGTGTTATATGTGGTGATGATGGATGATGTTATATATAGTGATGATGGATGGTGTTATATGTAGTGATGATTGATGATGTTATATATAGTGATGATGGATGACGTTTTATATAGTGATGATGGGTGGTGTTATATATAGTGATGATTGATGGTGTTATATGTAGTGATAATGGATGGTGTTATATATAGTGATGATGGATGGTGTTATATGCAGTGATGATGGGTGGTGTTATTTGTAGTGATGATGGATGGAGTATATGTAGTGATGATGGATGGTATTATATGTAGTGATGATGGATGATGTTGCATATAGTGATGATGGATGGTGATATATATAATGATGATGGATGGTGTTATATGTAGTGATAATGGATGGTGTTATATACAGTATTGTGATGATGGATGGTGTTATATGCAGTGATGATGGATGGTGTTATATGTATTGATGATGGATGGTGTTATATGTAGTGGTGATGGATGATATTATATGTAGTGATGATGGATGGAGTTATATGTAGTGATGATGGATGGTGTTATATGTAGTGATGATGGATGATGTTTTATGTAGTGATGATGGATGGTGTTATATGTAGTGATGATGGATGATGTTACATTTTGTAATGATGGAGGTGTTATATATAGTGATGATGGATGGTGTTATATATAGTAATGATGGATGGTTATATATGTAGTGATGATGGATGGTGTTAGATGTAGTGATGATGGATGGTATTATATGTAGTGATGATGGATGATGTTAAATATAGTGATGATGGATGGTGTTATATATAGTGATGATAGATGGTGTTATATGTAATGATGATGGATGGTGTTATATACAGTATAGTGATGATGGATGGTGTTATATGTAGTGATGTTGGATGGTGTTATATGTAGTGATGATGGATGGTGTTATATGTAGTGATGGATGATAATATATGTAGTGATGATGGATGGTGTTATATGTAGTGATGATGGATGGTGTTATATGTAGTGATGATGGATGGTGTTATATGTAGTGATGATAGATGATGTTATATGTAGTGATGGTGGGTGGTGTTATATGTAGTGATGGTGGGTGGTGTTATATGTGGTGATGATGGATGGTGTTATATGTAGTGATGATGGATGGTGTTATATGTGGTGATGATGGATGGTGTTATATGTAGTGATGATAGATGATGTTAAACGTAGTGATGATGGATGTTGTTATATATAGTGATGATGGATGGTGTTATATGTAGTGATGATGGATGGTGTTATATGTGGTGATGATGGATGGTGTTATATGTAGTGATGATAGATGATGTTAAATATAGTGATGATGGATGTTGTTATATGTAGTGATGATGGATGGTGTTATATGTAGTGATGATGGATGGCATTATATGTAGTGATGATGGATGATGTTATATATAGTGATGGTGGATGGTGTTATATATAGTGATGATGGATGGCGTTATATGTAGTGATGATGGATGGTGTTATATGTAGTGATGATGGATGATGTTATATATAGAGATGATGGAGGTTTTATATATAGTGATGATGGATGGTGTTATATATAGTGATGATGGATGGTGTTATATGTAGTGATGAGGGATGGTGTTATATGTAGTGGTGATGGATGGTGTTATATGTAGTGATTATTGATGATGTTATATATAGTGATGATGGATGATGTTATATATAGTGATGATGGGTGGTGTTATATGTAGTGATGATGGATGGTGTTATATGTAGTGATGATGGATGGTGTTATATGTAGTGATGATGGATGATGTTATATATTGTGATGATGGATGGTGTTATATGTAGTGATGATGGGTGGTGTTATATGTAGTGATGATGGATGGTGTTATATGTAGTGATGATTAATGGTATTATATGTAGTGATGATGGATGATGTTATATATAGTGATGATGGGTGGTGTTATATGTAGTGATGATGGATGGTGTTATATGTAGTGATGATGGATGGTATTATATGTAGTGATGATGGATGATGTTAAATATAGTGATGATGGATGGTGTTATATGTAGTGATGATGGGTGGTGTTATATTTAGTGATGATGGATGGTGTTATATGTAGTGATGATTAATGGTATTATATGTAGTGATGATGGATGGTATTATATGTAGTGATGATGGATGATGTTATATATAGTGATGATGTATGGTGTTATACATAGTGATGATGGATGGTGTTATATGTAGTGATGATGGGTGGTGTTTTATACAGTATAGTGATGATGGATGGTGTTATATATAGTGATGATGGATGGTGTTTTATATATAGTGATGATGGATGGTGTTATATGTATTGATGATGGGTGGTGTTATATGTAGTGATGATGGATGGTGTTATATGTAGTGATGATGGATGATGTTATATATAGTGATGATTGGTGGTGTTATATATAGTGATGATGGATGGTGTTATATGTAGTGATGATGGATGGTGTTTTATATATAGTGATGATGGATGGTGTTATATGTAGTGATGATGGGTGGTATTATATATAGTGATGATGGATGATGTTATATATAGTGATGATTGGTGGTGTTTTATATAGTGATGATGGATGGTGTTATATGTAGTGATGATGGATGGTGTTTTATATATAGTGATGATTGATGGTGTTATATGTAGTGATGATGGGTGGTGTTTTATGTAGTGATGATGGATGGTGTTATATGTAGTGATGATGGATGGTATTATATGTGGTGATGATGGTTGATGTTATATGAGTGATGATGTATGGTGTTATACATAGTGATGATGGATGGTGTTATATGTAGTTATGATGAATTTGGTGTTATATGCAGTATAATTGATGATGGATGGTGTTATATAATGTGATGATGGATGGTGTTATATGTAGTGATGATGGATGATGTTATATGTAGTGATGATGGATGATGTTATATGTAGTGATGATGGATGGTGTTATATGTGGTGATGATGGATGATTATTTATATGTAGTATTGTGGATAATTGTTATATGTAGTATTGATGGATGATGTTATATGTAGTGATGATGGATGAATTGGTATATGTAGTGATGATGGTTGGTGTTATATGTAGTGATGCTGGATGGTGTTATATGTAGTGATGATGGATAGAGTTATATGTAGTGATGATGGATGATGTTATATGTAGTGATGATGGGTGGTGTTATATGTAGTGATGTTGGATGGTGTTATATGTAGTGATGATGGATGATATTATATGTAGTGATGATAGGATGGTTCTATATGTAGTGATGGATGGTGTTATATGTAGTGATGATGGATGATGTTATATATAGTGATGATAGAATGGTTTTATATGTAGTGATGATGGATGGTGTTATATGTAGTGATTATGGATGAAGTTATATATGGTGATGATGGATGGTGTTATATATAGTGATGATGGATGGTGTTATATGTAGTGATGATGGATGGTGTTATATGTAGTGATGATGGATGATGTTATATATAGTGATGATGGGTGGTGTTATATATAGTGATGATGGATGGTGATATAACTAGTGATGATGGATGGTGTTATATGTGGTGATGATGGATGATGTTATATATAGTGATGATGGAGGTGTTATATATAGTGATGATGGATGGTGTTATATATAGTGATGATGGATGGTGTTATATGTAGTGATGAGGGATGGTGGTATATGTAGTGATGCTGGATGGTGATATATTTAGTGATGATTGATGATGTTATATATAGTGATGATGGATGATGTTATATATAGTGATGATGGGTGGTGTTATATATAGAGATGATGGATGGTGTTATATGTAGTGATGATGGGTGGTGTTATATGTAGTGATTATGGATGGTGTTATATGTAGTGATGATGGATGGTGTAGTATATATGGTGATGATGTATGGTGTTATACATAGTGATGATGGATGGTGTTATATGTAGTGATGATGGGTGGTGTTATATACAGTATAGTGATGATGGATGGTGTTATGTGTAGTGATGATGGAAGGTGTTATATGTAGTGATGATGGATGATGTTATATGTAGTGATGATGGATGATGTTATATGTAGTGATGATGGATGGTGTTATATGTAGTGATGATGGATGGTGTTATATGTAGTGATGATGGATGATGTTATATGTAGTGATGATGGATGGTGTTATATGTAGTAATGATGAATGGTGTTATATGTAGTGATGATGGATGGTGTTATATGTAGTGATGATGGATGGTGTTATATGTAGCGATGATGGATGGTGTTATATGTAGTGATGATGGATGGTGTTATATGTAGTGATGATGGATGAAGTTATATATAGTGATGATGGATGGTGTTATATATAGTGATGATGGATGGTGTTATATGTAGTGATGATGGATGGTGTTATATGTAGTGATGATGGATGATGTTATATATAGTGATGATGGGTGGTGTTATAAATAGTGATGATGGATGGTGTTATAAGTAGTGATGATGGATGGTGTTATATCTAGTGATGATGGATGATGTTATATATAGTGATGATGGAGGTGTTATATATAGTTATGATGGATGGTGTTATATATAGTGATGATGGATGGTGTTATATGTAGTGATGGGGTATGGTGGTATATGTAGTGATGATGGATGGTGTTATTTTTAGTGATGATTGATGATGTTATATATAGTGATGATGGATGATGTTATATATAGTGATGATGGGTGGTGTTATATATAGTGATGATGGATGGTGTTATAAGTAGTGATGATGGGTGGTGTTATATGTAGTGATTATGGATGGTGTTATATGTAGTGATGATGGATGGTATTATATGTAGTGATGATGGCTGATGTTATATATACTGATGATGTATGGTGTTATACATAGTGATGATGGATGGTGTTATATGTAGTGATGATGGGTGGTGTTATATACAGTATAGTGATGATGGATGGTGTTATGTGTAGTGATGATGGATGGTGTTATATGTAGTGATGATGGGTGATGTTATATGTAGTGATGATGGATGATGTTATATGTAGTGATGATGGATGGTGTTATATGTAGTGATGATTGATGGTGTTATATGTAGTGATGATGGATGGTGTTATATGTAGTGATGATGGATGATGTTATATGTAGTGATGATGGATGGTGTTATATGTAGTGATGATGGATGGTGTTATATATGGCCAATGATAGATGATGTTATATAGTGATGATAGATAGTGTTATATAGTGATAATAGATAGTGTTATATGTAGTGATGATGGATGATGTTATATGTAGTGATGATGGATGATGTTGTATATAGTGATGATGGATGTTGTTATATATAGTGATGATGGATGGTGTTATATGTAGTGATGATGGATGGTTTTATATGTAGTGATGATGGATGATGTTATACATTGTGATGATGGGTGGTGTTAATATATAGTGATGATGGATGGTGTTATATGTAGTGATGATGGATGGTGTTATATGTATTGATGATGGATGATGATATATATAGTGATTATGGAGGTGTTATATATAGTGATGATGGATGGTGTTATATATAGTGATGATGGATGGTGTTATATGTAGTGATGAGGGATGGTGGTATATGTAGTGATGATGGATGGTGTTATATTTAATGAAGATGGATGGTGTTATATGTAGTGATGATGGATGGTGTTATATGTAGTGATGATGGATGATGGTATGTAGTGATGATGGATTTGGTGTTATATGTAGTGATGATGGGTGGTGTTACATATGGTGATGATGGATGGTGTTATATGTAGTGATGATGGATGGTGTTATATGTAGTGATGATGGATGGTGTTATATGTAGTGATGATCGATGATGTTATATGTAGTGATGATGGATGGTGTTATATGTAGCGATGATGGATGGTGTTATATGTAGTGATGATGGATGATGTTATATGTAGTGATGATGGATGGTGATATATATAGTGATGATGGAGGTGTTATATATAGTGATGATGGATGGTGTTATATATAGTGATGATGGATGGTGTTATATGTAGTGATGAGGGATGGTGTTATATGTAGTGATGATGGGTGGTGTTATATGTAGTGATGATGGATGGTATACATGTAATGATGGATAGTGTTATATGTATTGATGATGGATGGTGTTATATGTAGTGATGATTGAGTGATGTTATATGTGATGATGGATGATGTTATATGTAGTGATGATGGAGGTGTTATATATTGTGATGATGGATGGTGTTATATACAGTGATGATGGATGGTGTTATATGTAGTTATGATGGATGGTATTATATGTAGTGATGATGGATGATGTTATATATAGTGATGATGTATGGTGTTATACATAGTGATGATGGATGGTGTTATATGTAGTGATGATGGGTGGTGTTATATACAGTATAGTGATGGATGGTTTTATATGTAGTGATGATGGATGGTGTTGTATGTAGTGATGATGGATGATGTTATATGTAGTCATGATGGATGATGTTATATGTAGTGATGATGGATGGTGTTATATGTAGTGATGATGAATGGTGTTATATGTAGTGATGATGGATGATGGTATATGTAGTGATGATGGATGGTGTTAGATGTAGTGATGATGGATGGTGTTATATGTAGTGATGATGGATGATGTTATATGTAGGATGAAGATGGGTGGTGTTATATGTAGTGATGATGGATGGTAAGAGTATGTAGTGATGATGGAGGTGTTATATGTAGTGATGATGGATGATGTTATATGTAGTGATGATGGATGGTGTTATATGTAGTGATGATGGATGGTGTTATATGTAGTGATGATGGATGATGTTATATGTAGTGATGATGGATGGTGTTATATGTAGTGATGATGGGTGGTGTTATATGTAGTGATGATGGGTAGTGTTATATGTAGTGATGATTAGACAATAAAATAATAACAGTTTAATGCTACAAAAATATACTTTGCTGTACCGTTGTAGTGGAACTTACATACACCGTTAATAAACTATTGATGGAAGAAGTTGTTTTGGGGACTGAACAGCACACTCAACTTTTAAACTGCCTCTCAACCTTGCTCACAATGAGAATCCAGTGTGCAACACTCATCACAGCCACCACCGCCACCTTCCTCACCATCCTCACCTCCCTCTGTGACGGTGCCCTTTATGTGATAAGGAAATACAAAAGGTATCCTTTAGGTTAATACACTGAAGATCGCGGTGGCCCCGAAGGTGTTTTCAGGAGGAGTCAAAATAGCCACTAGAAGAACTAGATTGATCTATTAGGGTACAAGAAAATAGAGTTTTCGGATCACCTATCACCTAAAATTACACCCCAGTCTTATCTCAATTGATGATTAAACACAATACGCTACCTGGGGGGGAGGGGAAGGTAGGTTAGGTTATTGAATTTTCAGGTGAAATAAGCTGTGGTTCCTAATCTCCGCGCATTCCGGGTTTTCTTGAGGGAAAAACACCAGAGATGAACATCTTTTCAATCACTAGGAACGAGAGAATAAAGAAAAGACCTGTTTGCTCTAACTCCAGCCAGGCGGCCACCTCTGCAATACAGCGACAAACGCTTGACACAGAGAAAGAATAATTCACTGTGCACTGCATCGTCCTCCAGAGTAAGGGGTTTTCCAGGGAGGCCCGTGGCGGGGGCATCCGACCTGTCACTCCAGGACTTTTCCTGGCTGCCGCCTGTCTGACACCTGGCTCACGCAGCATGGAGTCTGCATCTGTAGGGGCGAACTGTCACGTGACGGAGAGGAAATTCTTATTTATTCCGAAAAAGTCCACGCCAACACAACTTACTTGCAGACAATAGTAATCTCTATGCCAGCAACTCAGACCTCCATTGATGAGAACTATGAACACTGAATTGACTAAAGTCAGGACTTGGTTAATACGTAATAAACTGACCTTAAACCTTGAGAAAACCCGCTACACGATCTTTCACAGAAGGAAAACTTACCCCCAGACTTGGACTCCATGTACCTTGGTAATACAGTCCTCAAACGCGAACAAAATATTAAATTCCTCGGAGTTAGTGTTGATGAGAAATTTAACTGGAGAAACCACATACAAGCCATTCACAGTAAAGTCAATAAACAGTGTGGTATCATGTATCACACTAGACAGTCACTCACTCTCAAGCAATGAAAGAAATCTATCATGATCTTGTTTACCAACACCTGATACACTGTCACACACTATGGGTGGCCTCTGGCTCTTCAAAAATACAATCCCAGGTTACTGCACAAAAAAGAGTTGAACGGACAATGACCTACTTGAAAAAAACCAGATCACACAAACGAAAAATTTGCTAAATTGAAAACGTTAAAATTCGAAGATATTAACAACTACTGCTGTGCCCTCTTTGTTTACAAATCTATAAATCACTTGCTCAAAAATAATTATTTCCAGTTCCGGAATAATCAGGGATACAACTTAAAGCACCCAGAGCTACTAATACATGCGCTCCTCTCAGTCCCAGACCTCCATAAATTATCATGGTGTGAAGGTGTGGAACAACTTACCCCACCCATCCGAGCAAAGACTACGCTCCCTTCCTTTAAATAATCTCTTAAAAAATATACATTGTCTAAGTATTAATATTTCTTGCAACACATACTAGATATACAGTACCTGCTTTTATTGTACCATCAAAACCGTTTTAACGGAAATTATCATGTAAATAGATAAGTAATTACCATTGCAATAAACATAATTGCCAACTAGACATAATCCTGACAGCTCTGTTCTCTTCTTCAACCTTAATACTGTACAACCCATGTTGTACTGCTCCCCCATTATACTTATGTTTTTCAATTCCACTGTAATTTATGTATATACTTATAGAAAAAAATAATAACAAATAAATAAAATAAATAAATATTGAAGTGATAACCGTGGTAGCATTCTGAGATGTTCTTATTACCACCATGCTATTGTACTATTCCAGATGTTACTAAATGTTACTTAATACTTCCTTGAGATAAATGTATAGTATATATCAGGTGCCAAAAGGAGAGCTCAGGTTCTCAACTGGCTCAGCCATGTTAATATTGTTATTATTATCCACTCTGTATCTGTGTTTTTCTGGCTAAATAAACTGTTTCAATTCAATTCAAATTCAATACCATCCCAGTTTCAGAGAGAGAGAGAGAGAGAGAGAGAGAGAGAGAGAGAGAGAGAGAGAGAGAGAGAGAGAGAGAGAGAGAGAGAGAGAGAGAGAGAGAGAGAGAGAGAGAGAGAGAGAGAGAGAGAGAGAGAGAGAGAGAGAGAGAGAATAATAGTAGTAACAATAAAACTAATTAACAAACATCAAATCACTCCTGCTTGACCTATATAACACGTCCCCCTGGTGGAGCGACTGCCAGTAGAAACAAAACTTGGCTAATAATGCATTTTTCCTGGGCATTGTCAATCAGTTCTCCCACCACACGCAAATCAGCCTAACGCACCACAGCGAATCGAGTTAAGTTTGGTTGATCTTCCAAGGCCCAGACACAGTAGCTATGTTCCGCCGGTAACACCTTGCACCAAGTACGGACAGTAGATGTTACCTTCGTAACTGATGATGTTCTGTAATTATAACTTCAACACACCCAGTCAATACCGTCGACAGAGTATAATGATTGAAAACTTAGGTATCCATTTACAGTGGAGCTGGGTGAACTGGGGGCGCCCGGGAATCGAACCACTGACCCCTGGAACAGGAGGAGAGGGATGAATCCACCACTAGTCCACATATTAACATATGTTAATAAGAAATAGCCCAAGTTTGAATGTAAATGGAAGTGTTTATTGTATTCCATGTAGCAAATGTAATTGTAATTATGTAGGACAGACAGGAAAAACACTGCAGCTCAGAATCAAACAACATAAGTATATCAGAACAGCATCTGAAAGCAGTGCCCTGTTGGTTCATGTTAGGAATAATAATCATCCCATTGCTTGGGAAAAAAGCTTAGAAGTATTTAAATCACCTTGTGTCACAGAAAGACTTCTGGTTGAAGCTAGTTTGATTAAGGAATTAAAATCAATAAACCTTAGTGATGGTCAGTTCAAAACTGATAATATGTTACATAAATTTATTTGTCAGTGGCCGAAGGTTAAAAATGCTTTAAAAACCTTTGATCTAGATGTATGATAGTTATTTAGTGGGTCCCTTATTTTTGACCTGACCTGACTAGTCACGTCACCTCCCTTCTCTTAAGCCCCTCTACGTGTGTGTTGGTGTGGGGATTAGCGGATGACATCATTATGACCTGACCTCATGTTTTTAAGGTCACCCTGTATATTTAAGCCTCTCTCTGTCCATGTAATCCAGTTGCCTCTGAAGATGTCTTGAATAAAGACGAAAGCTAAGGTGCTCTGTTGTTTCCCTTTTCCTGTGTGATTTTATCAAGATTTATCTTATCCACGTTTTCATTGTGGATCTACATGAAATATATATATATATATATATATATATATATATATATATATATATATATATATATATATATATATATATATATATATATATATATATCTCGAAAAAAAAGGTGTCGTTTATCGATAGTGCATCCGGGTGTATCGCAATATGTATAGAAACCACAGGAAGTGTTCGTCAGCCACAGTGTACAGTAATACACAAACATCGGCCGTGCTGTTGTGTTCCGGACAACACCAATTCACGAGCACCATTGAGACGTTTGTGTTTAATTCATCAATATGATCATATGGTCTACACACCACAACATGCAACACAAATAACGCAAGCGTTTTATAAGAACTATGGCAGACACGTCACTGAGTCACAAAAGTAAATACTCCATTTTTAACATACTGAGTACTTTCTTTCTTTCATTGGGGGTGGGGTGGGGGGGCTGGAGGGTGTGAGCAAATGGTTCACTATCTAATGGAGGTTTTCTTATGGTGCCGTTTTAAGATTCCTGTAACTGTTAAAGGTGCGGACATGAAATATTTTTTAGCTTTAGTTTTTATCTGTAGTCTACGGAAATAATTAGAACAAAATTACAAGTCCTCAAACATGGGACTGAAGGTCATCTACTGTATGCATAAACTCACTATATATCCGTGAATGACTTTTGTTATTAATCATAATTTGTACCGGTACACAATCTGCATTCAAAAGAGGCTTCTTCCACGGGCGTGACAGCGGTGTGAATACGGCATTCTGAGCACTGCTCCTTTTTATTTTTTTCTTAACACAAGGAGGCAGTGTGACCGACACTGTAGTTGGCCCTCTTCACATCGACACCCATTTGCAGATGGGTGGACTAGGGGTATCCCAGGCACGAACCAGTAACCCTTTGAGGCAGGAGACGACTGCAATATCCACTCGGCCACCACAACATGAAAATCTACACAATATACTTTAAATCCATTCACATTCTCCGAAAATACAATAAGCTTCATTATAGACAAAAAATGATAAATGTACAGTATTATAATCTACGACAAGCATTATAAAATTTAATTTCCAACCCACAAGACTGAAGGGACGGAAGAAGCAATGTATTATCTCTCAGCATTGAGGTGTTGGCGCCTCACCCTCACGACGCGGGCCACCAGCAGGGGTGGAGGTAATGTTTACTTAATGAATCAACTCCCAACACCAGCCGCCCGCCTTCACAGGGACCCACGCAATTGTCAAGCCATGGTGCACATTGAGACACAGTTAGCAATATTTTATACCCATCATCATCTAACTTCAGACCTTCAGCTATACGACGATTCCATATGTCATCTTCCAGCCTGGTTCTCGTGTAGTCATCCTGACTGGTGTCATAGAGTATATAACCTTTGACTGCGAACAGCGTCTATTAGTTCGTCCGCCATATCAAAAATCTATATTTTAATGCCTTGAAACACCTGCGTCAGGTGTTTCAAGGCATAAAATTATCAACGTGACGAGCAAAAAATGGTGTTTCAACCACTACGCCACGCAGTTCGACACAGGCCTGTGCTTGCCCTGTGCTGCCCCACGTCTTAATGTGTGATCTCTGATTTGAAATAACTAGACACAAAAAACTGCACTGTCCTGCACTGCGTCTCACTGTGCGCCACAACTAACGCTGGGCCCAGAGTCTCAAACAGTTCGTAAGTCTAATTTCCCTCGCAACTAAAGATGCAAGAACGCGCCTAACTTTATTCTTAATATAATACACAAAAATTAAGTATAAAATGGCGTCATAATAAAGCCGAGACTCGACCTTAACTAATTACGTTCACTCAGCACCCGGTAGGGACCCTGACCCCTTCACGTTGGCCACGCCCAGGTGAAAAAGGCTAAAGAACCGTGTTTGTTTTTGCCTTTTTACTCTATATTAAATATTATATCTTAAGGTATCTGTCACAGGTTTTTCTTTTTATTTAAATTGTATTTCTTATTGTGTTATTTAACTACTTCTTCTCTTTTAATTTAAAGTGAATGCAACTTTCTGAAGTCATATATTGTCATTTTAATAAAACTCTTCTTATGACAATTAGTTTTAGTGTTTCAAATTATTAGCAGTAGTAAGAGTAGTCGTAGTAGCATTCCCTGTACTTCTGTTATTTACATTATAAACATTAGAGGAATTATCATTACCTTTATCACTATTACTATGACAATTCAATCACTTTATCATTATCACTATAAACATTCAAAACCCCCCCCCCAGACAGGTTAATCATCATTATCGCTATCATCACCACTGTCACCAACATCATCACTGCACCACCATCACTAGCATCACCCACCCACCAAGACCAAGGTTCACCATCAACATAGGATACCATTCTTCCACTGTCCATACCTACTATCATCATTAATATAACATAATACATTATAGATATTACACATGGATAAAAAAGGTGGACTCACATTTATGTACTATACATAAGGATAACTTTAGAGAGAGAGAGAGATTCTGTATTCCAAAAAAAATCAATCTTAAAAAAAAAAACGAAATTGTGTATAGTTTAAAATATTTCTTGTCATGTAAGTCTTTTAAGTGTGTTAAAAAAAGTCGTTGTGGATAAAATAAACAATAAAAGATTATATCGGCAAAAGTTAAAGTATATCACATCTCTCCAACAGAAAAAAACACAACAATTTACATGTTACGTGAAATAACACGATTCTGTACCTAGTTGGATACAAATCCTCAACTCTCATAAAGGTGAGGGATGTGTGTTCAAACACTGCACGGAATACCTTCACGTTTTTACGTCCAGACTGTACACATTTTTACGTGTGAACGAGCTAATGATGTTAAGTGTATGTATCACCTCGGCCACCGAGGCAGAGGCTGACATTTCGCACGATGGACAAAGATTTGCGTGCGTGAGTGTGTGTAATACATGCCAATGGGCAAATTTCTTTACGACATTTGCCTCTGTCTACCCAACAGTAATTGGGAAGCTGGATGTTAATCGATTGGCGGATCGTGTTCCGGGGTAATGGTTAGCCAGTGCAGTTGGCGAGTTGTCCGGTCTTCCCGGACTATTCCTTGACACAGGGTCATGCAGCTCGTTAACTTAGGGTGTGGTTGTTGTGTTGGCGACAGCTT
>NW_024750646.1:0-8811 GCF_018991925.1 Homarus americanus
GCATATTATTATTATGACCATTAATAGTGTTGTAGCTATTATTATTACGACCATTAATAGTGTTGTAGCTATTATTATTACGACCATTAATAGTGTTGTAACTATTATTACGACCATTAATAGTGTTGTAGCTATTATTATTATGACCATTAATAGTGTTTGTAGCTAATATTTTACGACCATTAATAGTGTTGTAGCTATTATTATTATGACCATTAATAGTGTTGTAGCATTATTACGACCATTAATAGTGTTGTAGCTTAATTATGACCATTAATAGTGTTAGCTATTATTATTACGACCATTTTAGTGTTGTAACTATTATTACGACCATTAATAGTGTTGTAACTATTATTATTACGACCATTTTAGTGTTGTAGCTATTATTATTACGACCATTAATAGTGTTGTAGCTAATATTACGACCATTAATAGTGTTGTAGCATATTATTATGACCATTAATAGTGTTGTAGCTATTATTATTATGACCATTAATAGTGTTGTAGCTATTATTATTATGACCATTAATAGTGTTGTAGCATATTATTATGACCATAGTGTTGTAGCATTATTATTATGACCACAATAGTGTTGTAGCTATTATTATTATGACCATTAATAGTGTTGTAGCTATTATTATTATGACCATTAATAGTTTTGTAGCCATTATTATTATGACCATTAATATGTTGTAGCTATTATTATTACGAGCATTAATAGTGTTGTAGCTTTATTATTATGACCATTAATAGTGTTGTAGCTATTATTATTATGACCATTAATAGTGTTGTAGCCATTATTATTACGACCATTTTTAGTTGTAACTATTATTATTACGACCATTAATAGTGTGTTGTAACTATTATTATTACGACCATTTTAGTGTTGTAGCTATTATTATTACGACCATTTTAGTGTTGAGCATTATTACACCATTAATAGTGTTGTAGCTATTATTATTACGACCATTAATAGTGTTGTAGCTATTATTATTACGACCATTTTAGTGTTGTAACTATTATTATTACGACCATTAATAGTGTTGTAGCTATTATTATTACACATTAATGTGTTGTAGCTATTAATTACGACCATTTTAGTGTTGTAACTATTATTATTACACCATTGTGTTGTAACTATTATTATTACGACCATTTTAGTGTAGAAGCCATATTATTACGACCATTTTTAGTGTTGTAACTATTATTATTTAATTTAATAGTTGTGTTGCATTATTAATTACGACCATTAATAGTGTTGTAGCTATTATTATTACGACCATTTTAGTGTTGTAGCTATTATTATTACGACCATTAATAGTGTTGTAGCAATATTATTACGACCATTAATAGTGTTAGCTATTATTATTATGACCATTAATAGTTTGTAGCTATTATTATTATGACCATTAATAGTGTTGTAGCTATTATTATTACGCACTATTTTTGTGTTGTAGCCTATTATTATTACGACCATTTTAGTGTTGTAACTATTATTATTATGACCATTAATAGTGTTGTAACTATTATTTACGACCATTTTAGTGTTGTAGCTATTATTATTACGACCATTAATAGTGTTGTAGCTTATTATTACGACCATTTTAGTTGTAGCATTATTATTACGACCATTAATAGTTGTAGCCATTATTACGACCAAAGTTTAGCTATTATTATTATGACCATTAATAGTGTTGTAACTATTATTACACACCATTTTAGTGTTGTAGCTATTATTATTACGACCATTAATAGTGTTGTAGCTTATTATTATTACACCATTTTTAGTGTTGTAGCTATTATTATTACGACCATTTTTAGTGTTGTAAGCATATTATTACGACCAAATGTGTTAGACATATTATTACGACCAAATAGTGTTGTAGCATATTATTATGACCATTATTAGTGTTGTAGCTATTATTATTATGACCATTAATAGTAAGTAGCTATTATTATTATGACCATTAATAGTGTTGTAGCTATTATTATTATGACCATATATAGTGTTGTAGCTATTATTATTATGACCATTAATAGTGTTGTAGCTAATATTATTACGACCATTAATAGTGTTGTAGCTATTATTATTATGACCATTAATAGTGTTGTAGCATATTATTATGACCATTAATATGTTTTGTAGCTATTATTATGACCATTAATAGTGTTGTAGCTATTATTATTACGACCATTAATAGTGTTGTAGCTATTATTATGACCATTAGTTGAAGCTATTATTATTATGACCATTAATAGTGTTGTAGCATATTATTACGACCATTAATAGTGTTAGTAGCATTATGACCATTAATAGTGTTGTAGCTATTATTATTATTATGACCATGTAGTTTAATAGCGACCATGCAATAGTGTTGTAGTTATTATTATGACCATTAATAGTGTTGGAACTATTATTATTACGACCATTAATAGTGTTGTAGCTATTATTATTACGACCATTTTTAGTGTTGTAGCTATTATTATTACGACTCATTAATAGTGTTGTAGCTATTATTATTAAGACCATTAATAGTGTTGTAGCATATTATTAAGCACTAATAGTGTTGTATATTATTATTACGACCATTAATAGTGTTAGAAGCTATTATTAAACTTAAAGTGTTGTAGCATTATTATTACGACCATTAATAGTGTTGAGCTATTATTATTATTATGACCATTAATAGTGTTGGAACTATTATTATTACGACCTATTAATAGTTGTAGCTATTATTATTATTATCGACCATTAATAGTGTTGAACTATTATTATTACGACCATTAATAGTGTTGTAGTATATTATTATGACCATTAATAGTGTTGGAACTATTATAAAATTCATATTATTATTATGACATAAATATTATTACGACCATTATGTAGCTATTATTATTATGACCATTAATAGTGTTGTAGCTATTATTATTACGACCATTAATAGTGTTGTAGCTATTATTATTAGACCATTAATAGTGTTGTAGCTATTATTACACCATTAAGTGTTGTAGCTATTATTATTATAATAGTTATTATGACTAATAGTGTTGTAGCTATTATTATTACGACCATTAATAGTGTTGTAGCTATATTATTATTACGACCATGTGTTGTAGCTATTATTATTATGACCATTATAGTGTTGTAGCTATTATTATTACGACCATTAATAGTGTTGTAGCTATTATTATTATGACCATTAATAGTGTTGTAGCTATTATTATTACGACCATTTTAGTGTTGTAGCTATTATTATTACGACCATTAATAGTGTTGTAGCTATTATTATTACGACCATTTTAGTGTTGTAGCTATTATTATTACGACCATTAATAGTGTTGTAGCATATTATTACGACCATTAATAGTGTTGTAGTATTATTATTATGACCATTAATAGTGTTGTAACTATTATTATTACGACCATTTTAGTGTTGTAGCTATTATTATTACACCATTAATAGTGTTGTAGCTAATATTATTACGACCATTAATAGTGTTAGCTATTATTATTATGACCATTAATAGTGTTGAAGCATATTATTAGACCATTAATAGTGCAGCTATTATTATTATGACCATTAATAGTGTTGAAGCATTAATACACCATAATAGTGTTGTAGCATATTATTATGACCATTAATAGTGAAGTATTATTATTATGACCATTAATAGTGTTGTAGCTATTATTACGACCATTAATAGTGTTGTAGCTATTATTATTACACCATTAATAGTGTTAGTAGCATAATTATGACCATTAATAGTGTTGTAGCTATTATTATTACGACCATTAATAGTGTTGTAGCTATTATTATTATTATGACCATTAATAGTGTTGGAACTATTATTATTACGACCATAATAGTGTTGTAGCTATTATTATTACGACCATTAATAGTGTTGTAGCTATTATTATTATTATGACCATTTTTAGTGTTGTAACTATTATTATTACACCATTAATAGTGTTGTAGCTATTATTATTATGACCATTAATATGTTGTAAATTTATTATTATTATGACCATTAATAGTGTTGTAGCTATATTATTATTATGACCATTAATAGTGTTGTCAATATTATTACGACCATTATATAGTGTTGTAGCTATTATTATTATGACCATTAATAGTGTTGTAGCTATTATTATTATGACCATTTTAGTGTTGTAACTATTATTATTACGACCATTTTAGTGTTGTAGCATTATTATTACGACCATTAATAGTGTTGTAGCTATTATTATTATGACCATTAATAGTGTTGTAGATATTATTATTATGATCATTAATAGTGTTGTAGCTATTATTATTACGACCATTAATAGTGTTGTATTATTATTATTATTATGACCATAATAGTGTTGGAACTATTATTATTATGACCATTAATAGTGTTGTAGCTATTATTATTATGACCATTAATAGTGTTGTAGCTATTATTATTAAGACCATTAATAGTGTTGTAGCTATTATTATTATGACCATTAATAGTGTTGTAGCTATTATTATTATGACCATTAATAGTGTTGTAGTATTATTATTACGACCATTAATAGTGTTGTAGCTATTATTATTACGACCATTAATAGTGTTGTAGCTATTATTATTATAACCATTAATAGTGTTAACCATATAGACCATTAATAGTGTTGTAGCTATTATTATTATGACCATTAATAGTGTTGTAGCCATATTATTACGACCATTAATAGTGTTGAAGCATATTATTATGACCATTAATAGTGTTTTAGCTATTATTATTATGACCATTAATAGTGCTTGTAGCTATTATTATTACGACCATTAATAGTGTTGTAGCTATTATTATTACGACCATTAATAGTGTTGTAGCTATTATTATTATGACCATTAATAGTGTTGAACCATATTAATAATACAGTGTGTTGTTTATTATTAACCATTAATAGTGTTGTAGCTTTATTATTACGACCATTAATAGTGTTGTAGCTATTATTATTATGACCACATTAGTAGTGTTTAGCTTAACTGTCCATTAGTAGCTATTATTATTTATGACCATTAATAGTGTTGTAGCTTATTATTTGCTAATTATTAATGAATAACTATTATTATTATGACCATTAATAGTGTTGTAGCTATTATTATGACCATTAATAGTGTTGTAGCTATTATTATTACGACCATTAATAGTGTTGTAGCTATTATTATTATGACCATTAATATGTGTTGGAATTATTACATGACCATTAATAGTAGTTAGAAGCTATTATTATTACGACCATTAATAGTGTTGTAGCTTATTATTATTATGACCATTAATAGTGTAAGTTATAAACACACATGACCATTAATAGTGGGCTATTAATATGCACCAAATAGTGTTGTAGCTATTATTATTATGACCATTAATAGTGTTGTAGAGCATATTATTACGACCATAATAGTTAGAAGCACACATACACCATTATAATGTTGTAGCTATTATTATTATTATGACCATTAATAGTGTTGGAACTATTATTATTACGACCATTAATAGTGTTGTAACTATTATTATTACGACCATTAATAGTGTTGTAGCTATTATTATTACGACCAAATAGTGTTGTAGCTATTATTATTATTATGACCATTAATAGTGTTGGAACTATTATTATTACGACCATAATAGTGTTGATAGCTATTATTATGACCATTTAATAGTGTTGTAACTATTATTATTACGACATTAATATAATACTATTATTATTATGACCATTAATAGTAAATAATAACAGACCATTAATAGTTAAACTATTATTATAGACCATAATAGGTTGTAACTATTATTACGATCATTAATAGTGTTGTAACTATTATTATTGACCAATTAATAGTGTTGTAAACTATTATTATTATGACCATTAATAGTGTTGTAAGTATTATTATTACGACCATTAATAGTGTTGTAACTATTATTATTACGACCATTAATAGTGTTGTAACTATTATTATTGTTATCTTTGTTCTACCTTCACACTTTCTGACGTACAGTAGATATTAAATACTTCTACAGCTCTTGTTTTACAGACTGTAGTGTTAACCTTGAGAAACTTGTAGATACAGTAGCAACATTTCAGTTCTCAAAGGAAACTCACAATACTAAACAGAACTTCGTCTCCTTATACACACCAACATTTGGTTAAAAAATATATACGAACATATATAACATACCTAAGACAATAATCAGAAGCTGTATCTAGACCATGCTGTAGTACCTGTTAAGCACGTAAACAGTGTAGGACAAACCCCCAGGACAAACCCCACCCCCAGGACAAACCCCCACCCCCCAGGACAAACCCCCACCCCGACACAAAATGGGTTCTTTGTCCTATTTCTTACTCTAAATATGGTTTTTGTCCCACTTTGCACTTTACTTGAGGGATTTTTTTTCCAAGGGGTTTTGTCCAGTGGGTTTTGTCCTCCGGTTTTATCCGGACACAGTACGTAAAAAACACTTTACCTAACCTGAAGCCCACCGATCAGTGTTAAGGTAGTGGTCGCCTCATTAGTAAGCTGTCGCCGACTACCTTCTCACTCACAGGTACTGACCTTTAACCCATACAGGCTTGACTTGATCATTTTAGAGTCAATACACAACGCCAGGATAGTCACTTGAATAATTCATCTACAGCAGTACAATTGTTCGCACAATAGATGAATATTTCAACAAGAAAGGTACCAAAACTATCCAACCAGGAGCGAACTCGAAATAATGGTTTTAAATTAGACAAATTAGATTTAGGCGCGAAATAGGCAAACATTGGTTTAAACAGAGTAGTGGATGAATGGAACAAGTTACCAAATATCATCATTAACTCGAATACGCTGGGCAGCTTCAAACATAGGTTGGATGCTTATATGAGCAATAGGTTGGGTGTAAATGGACTGCTCCAGTATGCTTAATAGGCCCGCTGCAGTTTCCTCCATTCTTATGTCCATGTTCCTACTATAATATGCGGTATACCGAGCTGAGTTGGTCTACCGGATAATTAACTCGTAGTGTCTATTAACTTAACCTTAATCCAACCAAACCTAACCTAGGTTAAGGTAGGTTAATGGTTGCTACGGTGTAAATATCCAGGTGTAAAAATCCACTTTGATAGTATCTCTTACTAAGACAATGTATGTATGGAACATTATGAAGTGTAGGTTATATGAACACAAACAGTATAAATACACATATACCTGTTACTTGCGTATAAAGGTAAAAATCAATATCTTATTTTTAAATTACATCAATCAGTTGTTGTACATCCGCGATATTGATATTCATACAACCTCCTTTACACTTATATATATATATATATATATATATATATATATATATATATATATATATATATATATATATATATATATATAAGTCGACTGCAGAACTTCCACGCTCCAAAGCGGCATCCCTTTGATCATCCGACGCTTATGATATGACTATAGTCCAGTATAACCTACACTTCATTTGGTCCGTACATCGCCTTAGTAAGACATATTGTCAAAGTGGATTTGTAAGAAATTAATAAAAACTCAAAATAGGTTTTGTCTTTATTTTTTACCATGAGATAAATGTTGATGCTTATATAGTTTTAATTTAACCTTTATCATATAAATTACATTTTCTTTCATTTTTTACTATGAGGGGATTTTGTCCGTTGTGGGTTTTGTCCGGCGGGGTTTTTGTTCGGAAGGGTGGGATTATGTCCGGTGGGGTTTTTGTCCGTCGGGGTTTTGTCTGAGGGTTTTTTTGTCCGCGGGGATTTTGTCCGGTGGGGATTTTGTCATGGACACCACACCACCTACCCATCTCCCACACCACCTACCTACTAGGGCGTGTCAATTTTGTCAACATGTTAAAAATCAAATTTGGTAGTCAAAATATTGTGCCTCTTTATGTCTAAACTTGAGACCCCACACCACCTACCCACGTCCAACACCACCTACCCCCCACCACCAACCCACCTCCCACACCACCTTCCCACTCCACCTATCCACCCCCCACACCACCACCACACCACCTACCCACCCCCACACCACCCCATTCAGCCAGGCGAGTATAAAATGGCAGGTACCAAAACATGCAATATTAATGATTATCTCGGCCAAGCATCCAGGTGACAGCGTTCTTAGTCTCCTGGCCAGTGTGTGACCCCTCCCCGGATTATAGTCACTTTCAGCTTTACTGATCTCTGTTATGTGAAAACACTGTATGCTATGTGTGTGTATATATATGATTTTATATATAATTTTTTATATCCATAAATTATAAATGATATATAACGGCCATAAAGAAGAATGAAGGTAGCCGTCCAGCAGGTGTCCAGCTGAGGCGTGACCTGATAACACGCCAGCCCTGGCGTGGCTCTGGTCACGGAGACGCTCCATGGTGCCGCATTGTTAACAGTGATGTCAACTGAATAGTTTTTACTGGGGCAATATTTTTGTTCGTAGAGCAAGTATGCGTGCGTCTGTGCGTGTTGTGTGTGTGTGTCTGATTGAACTGTCACATATACCTACAGTAAGACGCCGCCTGACTGATCCTGTATTTAAGGCTCCACTTAAAGGTTTATACTTTATGGAGCCTCTGTGTCTGTCTCAGAGTGTGGGAAGTTTTAAAGTTTTGTTTCATTTTTTATGGGCCATTGGCCCAAGAGTTGTGTCAGTTCTTCCCAGAGGCAAAGTTTGGCACTATTATCCTGACACTGCAATTCTAAGGACAAAAACCTTGGCCCTTCAAGTCATTTGATGCTCATTATCTGCTCCCAGCAGGAGGCAACGATATTGGCCGGTG
>NW_024750647.1:0-32500 GCF_018991925.1 Homarus americanus
GCCTCTGCCGCTATAAAATCCCCTTGACGTTTGTTTGTTTGTATGAAAAGCTCGTTCCTCCCCACCACCCCGCCACCTCTCACCCCCCACCCCCTCCTCCCTCCTCCCCCTCCTCCCCTTTCTTCCCCTTCCCATATTCCCTCCTCCTCCACCCAGCCTTTTCACCACTCTCCCCTCTCTGCCTCATCACCAACCTCCTTCCCACTCTATCTACATAATTCAATATTCCCCGTAATCTCTATCCCCAAATCAGAAACACAGAAATCATTGGCATTTTCCGCCAAATTTACACAACAACCATTTTCCCGCCAAATTTAATAATAACAACCATTTTTCCCGCCAAATTTAATAATAACAACCATTTTTCCCGCCAAATTTAAAAAACAACCACCCCCAAAAAAAAACAACCACCCCCAAAACAAAACAACCACCCCCAAAAATAATAATAATAGCGACCATTTTTCCCTCGCTTTTGTGGGTGTGTGGGGAGGGTACGCTGATGAGATTACTCACACCTGCATATCTAACACCCGACGCTTACCTTTATAATTAGTAGATGAGTCTTGTGGTGAATATGTAGGTGAGGAAACATGTGGTGAATATGTGGATGGGAAATATGGGGAAAATATGTTAGAATATGTGGTACGTGTAAAATGACCCAGGAAGTTATGGAAGGAAGGAATGCGTTGAGACGAGAGATGCAAAACGTCCTTGATAGGTCGACCGGCTCCAGGACGTCATCGAAACAAGCCCCTGATTGGTCGATGGTTGATTCTGAGAAATTGAAAGCGCCAACCCCTTGCCAAGAGTAACATGGAGGAGGAGTAGGAGGAAGAGGGAAGGGAAGGAGGAGGGAGGGGAAGGAGGGGAATGTTAGACCGGGCCGCAGCATACAGTTCCATCCTGAATTGAGGTCATATGGGAAGCGTCTGTAAGAGCTAGACAGGCATTGCAAGCCCCTGTCTAAAGGTGTATTTTAATGGTCTATATTGATGTAGGAAATGGCGGAAGGGGATTTTGGGGATTTTTAATGATGGTATATTTAATAACTTAGTTCCTTACGTATTTAATAACTCCTAAGGTGTTGTAGGTCATCACAACATAATAACAATAACCTATGAAAACCCCTACAGAAAAAAAGGCGGCAAAAAAGGCGAAAAAAAAGCAGGCAAAAAGCGCGCGAAAAAAAGGCGGGGAAAAAGCGCGCGAAAAAGGCGGGCAAAAACGCGCGAAAAAAGCGGGCAAAAGCGCGAAAAAAGGCGGCAAAAGCGCGCGAAAAAAAAGGCGGGAAAAAAAAAAGTAAACACAAGAGACGTTGCCAAGAAAAGCTGGGAAAGTAGATCGTTATAGTGACTATTTTTATTTTATCGAAGGAAATTTTCCTCTGATGTAAGAATTTATTTTAGTTAATGAACAAGTGTGTGTGTGTGTGTGTCCGTCCTCGTTTCACACATTCCAGAGTCTTAATATGGCTTCAGGAGGTTAATATAACATAGTCTCCCAATATGGCTATAGAAGATCACGATATGATTACACTATGGGAGGAAATTACCTGATATATGTTATATTTAGCCCAGATGACAAGAATCTTTCCCCACACGCGAGCCAACTCAGCCGGGTTAGCCAATTCAGCCAACTCAACCAGCTTAGTCCTCAACCACTAACTGGGGAGTAAAAGGCAAGGCTGGGCGGCCAATCCCACCCTTAAAAAATATGCAAAAAAACGCGGGAAACTGAAATGGCGCGAAAAATGTAAACATAAAAAGCGCGGGAAACAAATGGCGCGAAAAATGTAAACATAAAAAGCGCGGGAAACAAATGGCGCGAAAAATGTAAACATAAAAAGCGCGGGAAACAAATGGCGCGAAAAATGTAAACACAAAAAAAAAACGCGGGAAACAAAAATAGCTTGATAAAAAACCCCACAAATATAAATGCAACGTTGCCAAATTTAGCCCGGGAGAAAATAAATCATAGTTTCAAAAGGTATCTCTTCAATCTCCACTAAATGACATGTGGCACCGTAGCCAGGCAGCAAAACTTCAGACATCTTAGAGTCAAGTGCTTTAGGGGTTTGTTGATGAATTATGTTAGGTAGGACTGCACCTGAGGATTAGACACCCCAGCTTAGACACCCCAGCTTAGACACCCCAGCGTAGACACCCCAGCGTAGACACCCCCAGCGTAGACACCCCAGCTTAGGACACCCCAGCGTAGACACCCCAGCTTAGACATCCCAGCGTATACCCCAGCGTAGACACCGTGCCAGACACCCCAGCGTGACACCCCAGCGTAGACACCCCAGCGTAGCCACCCCAGCGTAGACACCCCCAGCGTAGCCACCCCAGCGTAGACACCCTAGCACACCCCAGCGTAGACACCCCAGCGTAGACACCCCAGCGTAGACACCCCAGCTTAGACACCCCAGCGTAGACACCCCGCTGTGACACCCCAGCGTAGACACCCCAGCTTAGACACCCCAGCGTAGACACCCCAGCGTAGACACCCCAGCGTAGACACCCCAGCGTAGACACCCCAGCGTAGACACCCCAGCGTAGACATCCCAGCGTAGACACACCCCAGCGTAGACACCCCAGCGTACACCAGCTTAGACACCCCAGCTTAGACACCCCAGCGCAGACATCCCAGCGTAGACACACCCCAGCGTAGACATCCCAGCGTAGACACCCCAGCGTAGACACCCAGCGTAGACACCCCAGCGTAGACACTCCAGCGTAGACACCCCAGCTTAGACACCCCAGCGTAGACACTCCAGCGTAGACACCCCAGCGTAGACACCCCAGCGTAGACACTCCAGCGTAGACACTTGTACAGACACCCCAGCGTAGACACCCCAGCATACCAGCGTAGACACCCCAGCGTAGACACTCCAGCGTATACCCCCAGTAGACACCCCAGCGTAGACACCCCAGCAGACACCCCAGCGTAGACACCCCAGCGTAGACACTCCAGTAGACACCCCAGCGTAGACACCCCAGCGTAGACACCCAGCGTAGACACTCCCAGCGTAGACACCCCAGCGTGGTAGACACCCCAGCGTAGACACTCCAGCGTAGACACCCCAGCGTAGACACCCAGCGTAGGACACCCCTAGCGTAGACACCCCAAAGGTAGACACTCCCCAGCGTAGACACTCCAGCGTAGACACCCCAGCGTAGACACCTCCCAGCGTAGACACCCCAGCGTAGACACCTCCCAGCGTAGACACCCCAGCGTAGACACTCCAGCGTAGACACACCCAGCGTAGACACTCCAGCGCAGACACCCCAGCGTAGACACCCCAGCGTAGACACCCCAGCGACACCCCAGCGTAGACACTCCAGCGCGTAGACACTCCAGCGTAGACACCCCAGCGTAGACACCCCAGCGTAGACACCCCAGCGTAGACATCACTCCCAGCGTAGACACCCCAGCGTAGACACCCCAGCGTAGACACCCCAGCGTAGACACCCCAGCGTAGACACCCAGCGTAGACACCCCCAGCGTAGACACACCCCCAGCGTAGACACCCCAGCGTAGACACCCCAGCGTAGACACCCCAGCGTAGACACTCCAGCGTAGACACTCCAGCGTAGACACTCCCAGCGTAGACACTCCAGCGTAGACACTCCAGCGTAGACACTCCAGCGTAGACACCCCAAAGGTAGACACCCCAGCGTAGACACCCCAGCGACACCCCAGCGTAGACACCCAGCGTAGACACTCCAGCGTAGACACCCCAGCGTAGACACTCCAGCGCCGTGACACACTCCAGCGTAGACACCCCAAAGCGTAGACACTCCAGCGTAGACACTCCAGCGTAGACACCCCAGCGTAGAACACCTCCCAGCGTAGACACTCCAGCGTAGACACCCCAGCGTAGACACACCCCAGCGTAGACACTCCAGCGTAGACACTCCAGCGTAGACACCCCAGCGTAGACACCCCAGCGTAGACACTCCAGCGTAGACACTCCAGTAGACACCCCAGCGTAGACACTCCAGCGTAGACACTCCAGCGTAGACACCCCAGCGTGAGACACCCCAGCGTAGACACCCAGCGTAGACACTCCAGCGCGTAGACACCCAGCGTAGACACACTCCAGCTGCAGACACCCCAGCTGCAGACACCCAGCGCAGGACACTCCAGCTGCAGACACCCCAGCGCAGACACCCCAGCGGTGACACCCCAGCGTAGACAATTCCCAGCGTAAGAGACACCCCAGCGTAGACACTCCAGCGTAGACACCCCAGCGTAGACACTCCAGCGTAGACACCCCAGCCGAGACACCCCAGCGTAGACACTCCAGCGTAGACACCCCAGCGACACCCCAGCGTAGACACTCCAGCGTAGACACTCCAGCGTAGACACTCCAGCGTGACACCCCAGCGTAGACACCCAGCGTAGACACTCCAGCGTAGACACCCCAGCGTAGACACCCCAGCTAGACACCCCAGCGTAGACACCCCAGCGTAGACACTCCAGCGTAGACACCCCAGCGTAGACACTCCAGCGTAGACACCCCAGCGTAGACACACCCCAGCGTAGACACTCCCAGCGTAGACACCCCAGTAGACACCCCAGCGTAGACACCCCAGCTTAGACACCCCAGCGTAGACACCCCAGCGTAGACACCCCAGCGTGGCACCCCAGCGTAGACACTCCAGCGTGTAGACAGACTCCAGCGTAGACACTCCCAGCGTAGACACCCCAGCGTAGACACCCCAGCGTAGACACCCCAGCGTAGACACTCCCAGCGTAGACACTCCAGCGTAGACACTCCAGCGTAGACACCCCAGCGTAGACACCCAGCGTAGACACTCCAGCGTAGACACTCCCAGCGTAGACACCCCAGCTTAGACACCCCAGCGTAGACACCCCAGCTAGGTTACTCCAGCGTGCATACCCCAGCGTAGACACCCCAGCGTAGACAATTCCAGCGGGCCACCCCAGCGTAGACACCCCAGCGTAGACACACACCCCAGCGTAGACACCCCAGCGTAGACACCCCAAAGCGTAGACACTCCAGCGTAGACACCCCAGCGTAGACACCCCAGCGTAGACACCCCAGCGTAGACACCCCAGCGTAGACACCCCCAGCGTAGACACTCCAGCGTAGACACCCCAGCGTAGACACCCCAGCGTAGACACACCCCAGCTGCAGACACACCCCAGCGTAGACACCCCCAGCGTAGACACTCCAGCGTAGACACCCCAGCGTAGAGATACCCCAGCGTAGACACCCCAGCGTAGACATTCCCAGCGTAGACACCCCAGCGTAGACACCCCAGCGTAGACACCCCAGCGTAGACACCCCAGCGTAGACACTCCAGCGTAGACACACCCCAGCGTAGACACCCCAGCGTAGACACCCCAGCGTATACCCTCATGTGACACCCCAGCGTAGACACTCCCAGCGTAGACACCCTAAAGGTAGACACCCCAGCGTAGACACTCCAGCGACACCCCAGCGTAGACACCCCAGCGTAGACACTCCCAGCGTAGACACCCAGCGTAGACACTCCCAGCGTAGACATCTAGAAGCGTAGACAATTCCCAGCGTAGACACCCCAGCGTAGACACCACCCCAGCGTAGACACCCCCAGCTGCAGACACCCCAGCGTAGACACCCCAGCGTAGACACCCCAGCGTAGACACCCCAGCGTAGACACCCACGTAGACACCCCAGGTAGACACCCCAGCGTAGACACCCCAGCGTGACACCCCAGCGTAGACACTCCAGCAGACACTCCAGCGTAGACACCCCAGCGTAGACACCCCAGCGTAGACACCCCAGCGTAGACACCCCAGCGTAGACACCCCAGCGTAGACACTCCAGCGAGACACCCAGCGAGACACCCCAGCGTAGACACCCAGCGTAGACACTCCAGCGTAGACACCCCAGCGTAGACACCCCAGCTTAGACACCCCAGCGTAGACACCCCAGCTGCATCAACCCCAGCTAGACACCCCAGCCCACCCCAGCGTAGACACCCCAGCGTAGCACACCCCAGCGTAGACACCCCAGCGTAGACACCCCAAAGCGTAGACACTCCAGCGTAGACACCCCAGCGTAGACACCCCAGCGTAGACACCCCAGCGTAGACACCCCAGCGTAGACACCCCAGCGTAGACACTCCAGCAGACACCCCAGCGTAGACACCCCAGCGTAGACACACCCCACAACACCCCCACAACACCCCACAACACCCACAACACCCCAAAATACCCCAGCGTAGACACCCCAGCGTAGACACCCAGCGTAGACACCCCAGCGTAGACACCCCAGCGTAGACACCCCAGCGTAGACACCCCAGCGTAGACACTCCAGCGTAGACACACCCCAGCGTAGACACCCCAGCGTAGACACCCCAGCGTAACCCCAACACCCCACAACACCAAAACACACCCCAGCGTAGACACCCCAGCGTAGACACCCCAGCGTAGACACCCAGCGTAGACACCCCACCCCACAACACCCACAACACCCCCCACAACACCCCCACAGACACCCCAGCGTAGACACCCCAGCGTAGACACCAGCGTAGACACCCAGCGTAGACACCCACTAGACACCCCAGCGGACACCCCAGCACACACCCAGCGTAGACACCCCAGCGTAGACACCCCAGCGAGACACCCCCAGGCAGACACTCCAGCTTAGACACTCCAGCGTAGACACCCCAGCGTAGACACCCCAGCGTAGACACTCCCAAGCGTAGACACCCCAGCGTAGACACCCCCAGCTAGACACCCAACACCCCAGCGTAGACACCCCAGCGTAGACACTCCCCAGCGTAGACACTCCAGCGTAGACACCCCAGCGTAGACACCCCAGCGTAGACACCCCAGCGTAGACACCCCAGCGTAGACACCCCAGCGTAGACACCCACTGCAGACACACCCCCAGCGTAGACACCCCAGCGTAGACACCCCAGCGTAGACACCCCAGCGTAGACACCCCAGCGTAGACACTCCAGCGTAGACACCCCAGCTTAGACACACCCAGCAAACCTGAGATACCCCAGCGTAGACACCCCAGCGTAGACACTCCAGCGTAGACACTCCCAGCGTAACACCCCAGGTAGACACACCCAGCTAGACACCCCAGCGTAGACACCCCAGCGTAGACACCTCCCAGCGTAGACACCCCAGCGTAGACACACCACCCCAGCAGACACCAAAGCGTAGACACCCCAGCGTAACCCCAGCAACACCCAGCTTAGACACACTCCAGCTTAGACACCCCCAGCGTAGACACCCCAGCTTAACACCCAAAAAACACCCACAACACCCACCCAGGACACCCCAGCGTAGACACCCCAGCGTAGACACCCCAGCGCATACACCCCAGCGTAGACACCCCAGCTTAGACACCCCAGCGTAGACACTCCAGCGTAGACACCCCAGCGTAGACACCCCAGCTTAGACAAACTCCAGCAGACACTCCAGCGTAGACACCCCAGCGTAGACACCCCAGCGAGACACCCCAGCAACACCCCACAACACCCACAACACCCACAACACCCCACAACACCCCAAACACCCCACAACACCCCACAACACCCACCCAACACCCACAACACCCCACCCACACCCCACCAACACCCACAACACCCACAACACCCACAACACCCCACAACACAAACACCCCCACAACACCCCACAACACCCACCAACACCCCACAACACCCCCACAACACCCACAACACCCCACAAACACACCCCACAACCCCACAACACCCCACAACACCCACAACACCCACAACACCCCACAACCCCACAACACCCCACAACACCCCACAACACCCACACACCCACCACACACCCCACCAACACCCCACAACCCACAACACCCACAACACCCACAACACCCACAACACCCCCACAACACCCCCAACCCCACAACACCCACAACACCCCCCACAACACCCCACAACACCCACCAACACCCCAGCGTAGACACCCCCAGCTAGACACCCCAGCGTAGACACACCCCAGCGTAGACACTCCACAACCCACAACACCCCAGCTAGACACCCCAGCGTAGACACCCCAGCGTAGACACCCCAGCTTAGACACCCCAGCGTAGACACCCCAGCGTAGACACCCCAGCGTAGACACCCCAGCGTAGACACCCCAGCTTAGACACCCCAGCGTAACACCCCACCAACACCCCACCCAACACCCCACAACACCCACAACACCCCACAACACCCAACACCCAACCCACCAACACCCACCAACACCCCACAACACCCCACCAACACCCCACAACACCCCCCAACACCCACAACACCCACAACACACCCCACCAACACCCACCAACACCCACAACACCCCACCAACACCACCACACCCACAACACCCACAACACCCCACAACACCCCACAACACCCCACAACACCCCACGACACCCAGCGTAGACACCCCAGCGTAGACACCCCAGCTAGACACACCCCAGCTTAGACACACCCCAGCGTAGACACCCCAGCGCAGACACTCCAGCGTAGACACCCCAGCGTAGACACCCCCCAACGTACACCCCAGCTTAGACACCCCAGCGTAGACACACCCCAGCTTAGACAACCCAGCGTAGACACCCCAGCTTAGACACCCCAGCTAGACACCCCAGCTTAGACACACCACACGACACCCCAGCAGACACCCCAGTGCATACCCACGTAGACACCCCAGCTAGACACCCCTGTGCTGCAGACACTCCAGCGTAGACACCCCACGTAGACACCCACGTAGACCCACGTAGACACCCCAGCGTGACACCCCAGACACCCATAGACACCCCAGCAGACACCCCCACGTAGACACCCAGCAGACACCCCAGCGTAGACACCCCAGCGAGACACTCCAGCGTAGACACCCCAGCGTAGACACCCCAGCTAGACACCCCAGCGTAGACACCCCAGCGTAGACACACCCCCAGCGTAGACACCCCAGCCTAGACACCCCAGCGTAGACACCCCAAGTAGACACCCAGCGTGACACCCCAGCGTAGACACCCCAGCGTAGACACCCCAGCGTAGACACTCCAGCGTAGACACCCCAGCGTAGACACCCCAGCGTAGACACCCCAGCGTAGACACCCCAGCGTAGACACCCCAGCGTAGACACCCCAGCGTAGACACCCCAGCGTGACACTCCAGCGTAGACACCCCAGCGTAGACACACTCCAGCGTAGACACCCCAGCGTAGACACCCCAGCGTAGACACCCCAGCGTAGACACCCCAGCGTAGACACTCCAGCCATGACACCCAGCGTAGACACCCCAGCGCAGACACCCCAGCGTAACCCCAGCGTAGACACCCCAGCGTAGACACCCCAGCGCAGACACCCCAGCGTAGACACCCCAGCGTAGACACCCCAGCGTAGACACCCCAGCGTAGACACCCCGTGCTGTAGACACCCCAGCGTAGACACCCCAGCGTAGACACCAGCGTAGAAAATTCTCAGCGTAGACACCCCACCGGCAGCACCGAAGTTAGACACCGGCGTAGAAACACCAGCCAGACACTCAGCGTAGACACTCAGCGTAGACACCCAGCGTAGGACACAGCAGACACCCCAGCGTTGACCCCAGCGTGAGACACCCAGCGTAGAGACACCGCAGACACACCCCAGCGTGGACAACCCCAAGGCAGACACCCAGCGGCATCTGCGCAGACACCCCACGCGTAGACACCCCAGCGCAGACAATCTCAGCGCAGAACCCAGCGTAGACACTCCAGCGAGACACCAGCGTAGAGACACCCAAACCAGCCAGACACCCAGCGTAGACACACCAGCGAGACACCGCAGACACCAGCGTAGAACGCGAAAATCCCAGCGTAGAAGCAGACACCCAGCGACACCCCAGCGTAGACACTCCAGCGTAGACACCCCAGCGTAGACACCCCAGCGTAGACACCCCAGCGTAGACACCCCAGCTTAGTACACCCCGAGCCCAGACACCCCAGCGTAGACACCCCAGCTAGACACACCCATGCAGACACCCCAGCAGACACCCCAGACCTGCAGACACCCCAGCACACCCAGCGTAGACACTCCCAGCAGACACAGACACCCAGAACCCAGACACCAGCAGACACTTCCCAGACACCCACGTAGCAACTCCCAACGTAGCAACCCCAGCTAGACACTCCCCAGCGTAGACACCCCAGCGTAGACACCCAGCTTAGACACCAGCGTAGACACCACGTAGACACCCCAGCGTAGACACCCCAGCTTAGACACTCTAGTAGACACCCCAGCGTGCACACCCAGCAGACACCCCAGCCAGACACCCCAGCTTAGACACCCCAGCGAGACACCCATGTAGACACCCAGCGTAGACACCCCAGCTAGACACCCCAGCGTAGACACCCCAGCAGCCACCCCAGCGCAGACACACCCAGCTAGACACCCAAGCTAGACACCCCAGCGCAGACACCCAGCTAGACACCCCAGCGTAGACCCAGACACCCAGCGTGACACCCCAGCGTAGACACCCCAGCTTAGACACCCAGCCAGACACCCAGACACTCTAGACACTGAAGCGTAGACACTCCAGCTAGACACTCCCCAAGCCACACCACTCTCATCCCCACCTCACACATTTTAAAATCATTAAACTTTTTATTTTTGACAAAAAACAAAGCTCATTCTCTCCAGGTATTCATTCTATAACTAGTACAAAATTGGCTAAAAGAGGTTAGTTAGAAGCTAGGGTTAGGAGGTTAGGGGTTAGGTTAGGTTAAGCAGGTTAGGTAGGGTAGGTAGGGTGGGTAGGGTAGGGTTGTGCTGGCAGGCTAGGTAGGTTATTTAGGTTAGTGTTAAGTTATGTCAGGTCAGGTTAGGTTACATTAGGCCACGGTTAGCTAAAGGGTTAGGTTAGGTTAGGCAGGTTGCATTTCAAGGCCACGGTTAGGTTAGGTTAGGTATAATGTTGGGTACATTTGGCCACCGTTAGGTTAGGTTAGGTTGCGTTAATTTTCTTAATCTCTTGGCAACAACTAAATATTCAACAAGTGAAAAATCTAACTGATGTTGGAAGATGACATTCAACCTGGGAGGTGTGTGTGTGTGTGTGTGTGTGTACCTGTGGGTTATAGTGTGTGTGTGTGTATGTGTGTGTGTGTGTGTGTGTGTGTGTGTGTGTGTGTGTGTGTGTGTGTAGTGTGTGTGTGTATAATAATTAACGGTTTATTGAGAGCTTGTGAGAAGGCTGAAAAATATACAGTTACATATTTGGGAATGGGTTACGAATTACAAATAATATACAAGTAACATAAGTGACACAAATAAGACATATAACTAGATGAGCAGGCTTTCATTCATTTCAACATAGTGACAGTGTAAGGATGCAGTGTTTTGGGGTGAATACACTGATTTATTACAAGTTGATAATTTTACATTTGGTTAGACTGGGTTGTTCTTATAGCGATCAGTTCAGTGCACGTATGGGCTGGATGCGGTTGTGGTGTCGACGTTACCGGCTAGGGATCTCGGGTAGTAGGAGCCACATTCGAGGATGGTGTAAAACTTATCATACTGCGGATGAGGTCGTGGTGATGGGTGGTGAGAGTCGAAAGAGGTGTGTTGAGCGCTGCCGATATGTGGGTAGGAGAGGAGAATAATCTTGCATGCCTCTTTGCGCCTCAAGTCTTTAACGTTGTGGCTTTAGGAGGAAGACCAGGTGGGAGGAGCCATATAAGCAGGAAGTGTGAATGTTGTAAACACTGAGGGGGCTCAGGGGGCGAACTCCGAGGACTTGGGTCGGGAGGAGGTGTGTGTGTGTGTGTGTGTGTGTGTGTGTGTGCTGTGTGTGTGTGTGTAAATGTGGCATGTGTGTGTGTGTGTGTGTGTGTGTGTGGCTGTGTGTGTGTGTGTGTGTGTGTGTGTGTGTATACCTGTGGGTTATAGTGTGTGTGTGTGTGTGTGTGTGTGTGTGTGTGTGTGTGTGTGTACCTGTGGGTTGTGTGTGTGTGTGTGTGTGTGTGTGTACCTGTGGGTTATAGTGTGTTGTGTGTATGTTGTGTTAAAAGTCTCTCTCTCTCTCTCTCTCTCTCTCTCTCTCTCTCTCTCTCTCTCTCTCTCTCTCTCTCTCTCTCTCTCTCTCTCTCTCTCTCACATCGCCATCTTGTTTCATTCACCAAGAGGATTTAGTCACGATCTCTGGGCGTAAACAACAACAGGTAAACAAGTAAACAAGTAAACAAGTAAAAAATGAAACATAACAGTAAAACAAGTAAACAAATAAACAAAAATAAACAAAACAACAACTTCTTCCTATTTTTATCTAGTGTTCTCTCCTTTGTTTGTATTTGTCTGTTTGTTTCTTTGTTTTTTATTTTTGTGTTTGTCTGTTTGTTTGTTTTTCCTTGTGACATATAAATTAAATTCTATCTATCTATCTGTCTTATCTATCTATCTATCTGTCTGAATAGGAGAGAGAGAGAGAGAGACTTACAAGGATGTAGTGTTCATGTATTGTGTCTGTCAGTTTACATACATACATACATACATACCATATATATACATACATACATACATACACAGATGGATACATACACCAGTTACATATTTTGTATATTAATGCGTACATGAAGACACACACACACACACACACACACACACTCACACACACACACACACACACACACACACACACACACACACACACACACACACACACACACTAACAAACATGACGTCATCTGGTAGTTACTCACTGACCTCTCTCTCTCTCTCTCTCTCTCTTCATGTACAACATTTTTTACACATACATACATACATACATACATACATTCATACATACATACATACATACATACATACATACATACTTACTCATTTGCACATACACACTTAATGTAAACTTAATATACACACACACGATACGTCCATACACATACATGTACGTGTATTCTCGCATGCATACGTTCATACACAGGCAGTTATACCCACATGTACACATATACAAATACATGAATTATATACACACGCACATAGTTGCAAATTCAAGTAAATAATATACACACATACATACATACTGTACAAACACGTACATGCATACATACATACATACACACACGTACACACACATATATACACTTACACACAATATATACCCAATACATACACATACATATACATACACCCACACACACACATACATACATACATATACATACATACATGCACGTAATTACACACAATACACACACACACACACACACACCCACACACACATACATACATTCATACATACATACACGTAATTATACACAAACACACACACACACACACACACACACACACACACACATACATACACGTAATTACACACACACACCCACACACACATACATACATACATACATACATACATACACGTAATTACACACACACACACACACACACACACATACACACACACACATACATGCACGTAATACACACACACACCCACACACTCATACATGCATACATACATGCACGTAATTACACACAATACACACACACACACACACACACACACACACACACACACACATACATACACGTAATTACACACACACACACACCCACACACACATACATACATACATACATACATAACGTAATTACACACAAAAACACACACACACACATACATACACATAATTACACCACACTCCACACACACATACATACATACATACATACATATATATTACATGTACACGTAATTACACACACACACACATACATATATACATACATACACACAGCACACACACACACACACACACACACACACACACACACACACACACACACACACACACACACTCAAGCGTCAGTGATAACGACGGAGAGAGGGGAGGGTGAGGGTGAGGGGGGAAGAGGCAGGTCAGTCCGAGCCACAACCTGTAGTGTGTGTGTTCTGTTCTCTCCCTCTCTCTCGTATTGCTCTATATTAACTGGTAATTAGTGTTTTGGTGCGTTAAAGTGCGTTAAAAATATGAAATAGTGTGTTAAGTTGTGTTGAAACCGTGAAAAAGTGCGTTAAATTGTGTTAAAACCTTGAAAAATTGGGTTAAATTGTGTTAAAAATTTGAAAAAGTGCGTTAAATTGTGTTAAAACCTCGAAAAAGTGCGTTAAATTGTGTTATAACCTTAATATATCGTGATAACTAGTGTGTCGGTGCGTTAAATTGCGTTAAAACCTTGAAATATCTCGATTAAACCAGTGTTCCGTATAATGAAGTTCCCGATTAAACCAGTGTTCCGTATAATGAAGTTCCCGATTAAACCAGTGTTCAGTATAACGAAGTTCCCGAATAAAAGAATGAGGTGATTATACATACATACATACATACATACATACATACATACATACATACACACACACACATACATACATACATAAGTAATATACGTACATGAAAGCATTAATTTACGCACATAGGAAGTACACTAATGATATATGCACATGTAAGCTGCTTTGCGCGTACATGTGTGTGTGCACGTAGTTTTATAGGACACTCATTGGCGTACATGGTGATGAGAACGTACACAGATACAGTCATGTAGTCTTGTGTAATTATTATACATATATAAATATTCATTTTTTTATTATCAAAAAAAAGAGAGAGAGAGAGAGAGAGAGAGAGAATAATACCTACATATATTATAAGTGAAAAATGATGATCCTTAAACCTGTCCTTACTGCGTGAATTTTTTCTCTCTATCAGTAATCCAATAGCGGGGTTTTGGAGGTGAGGATCGATAACCCCGATAAGATAAACGCTTCGATGTTCTCTTTGTTCCATTATATTGTGTCATCTATACTTTAGAGTTGCTCTGTCTATTGCCTGATTTTACAGTGAGAGAGAGAGAGAGAGAGGAGAGAGAGAGAGAGAGAGAGAGAGAGAGAGAGAGAGATGAACACACACACACACACACAACACACACACGCAGCTCTTATCAAACCTCTGTCTTGTTATGAGAGCAGCTGTAAGATTGTGAACAGGATGAAATAATACGTAACATACATATACACATACGTACACCGCTCCATATTAGTACTTTAAATGGCCACCACGTACATAGGGATGGTGGTTTGTCTCTGTGTTAGTATGTATGTGTGTATGTGAGATGGTGTACATGTGTGCGTTTTTATGTGTGTGTGAGTGTGTGTGTGTGTGTGTGTGTGTGTAGGTATTCGTTTTCACAGATACACACAATCTCTCTTCTTAATAGTGTGTGTGTGTGTGTGTGTGTGTGTGTGTGTGGGGGTGGTATTAGTTTTCACACACACATATGCACACACACACACTCTATCCTTCATAGTGTGTGTGTGTGTGTGGGGTGGTATTATCACACACATGAAGTACACACACACACTTATCCTTCTATAGTGTGTGTGTGTGGGGGTGGTATTCACAAATACATGGTACACACACACACCCCTATCTCATAGTGTGTGTGTGTGTGTGTCGTTACCTAACCCGTTGACACCATCCAACAGACATACAGATGACGTCACAAAGGTCGTTTTGTTTACATCTGGGTTGAGATGCCTAAAACATATATATTTTTCTCACCTATTTTAACCCAATTTAACCTATTTTAATCGGTATTTCCTTCGTATATTTAATTATCTTTCTATTTCTTATATTTTCCATTTATTTATCATCTTTTTAATTAATGTTTATTGTTTATAATTGTGGTTTTATGTTCGTGTTATGAAAAAAAAATAATGCTCACCAGATGACAACACTTCACTGTGTCCCAATGCCTCGTCTTGTCAGTGGCTTCGACGTCATTTATATCTCGTGTTTAATGCACAGACGAACGCTTATCACCTCATTCCTCCCCACTGATGATAAAAGCAACGTATGTATTTTCAGGTGTATTCATGAGGTGTGTATAATCTGTATGTATGATTTCAGAGAGGGATTTAGGGATTAGAGTGGGATTTTTTCGAGTGAGTGGGCGATGAGTGGGCACTTGGAGTAATGTTTTTGGAGATCGTCAATGAACTTAGGAGGTCGAATCTTTGTCTTAAGTTACACAGAGTGAGGTTACGTCTAGTGTCTCTCTCTCTCTTGCTCCTAGCTTGAGAGACAGTTTGTTTGGTATTTTTAACTGTGTGTGTGTGTGTGTGTGTGTGTGTGTGTGTGTTTGTGTGTGTGTGTGTGTGTGTGTGTGTGTGTGTGTGTGTGTGACTTATCCTATGTACGTCTTCATGTGTATACCTTTATGTCTGTGTGTATAGTTGTATGTGTGTGTGTGTATGACTTGCCCTCTGTACGTTTTCATGTGTATACCTCTATGTCTGTGTCTGTATACATGTGTGTGTGTGTGTGTAATCCCTAGAGAGCGTTTCTTAATAGTGTGTAAACCAATCAGCGTGTGTATGTTTGTTTTTACCTCGTGTACGTCTCCCTGTGTACGTTTTGATGGCTATACTTGTGTGTGTGTTTGTGTGTATACCTGTATGTGTACGTGTTTAACTATAACCTTGTGTGTGTGTGTTTTTTTAGCTATACCTCTGTGTGTGTACGAACTATGTATGTTTATATATGTGAGTACGTTTTTAACTATACCAGTGTACGTGTGTGTATGTATGTATGTATATTAATGTACGCATTTCAAACGACCCCCACGATACCAAATAAGGTATGGTAACCCTCTGTGTAGTGAAGATATCAGAAACACAAACCGGATACCCATTTTTAACAACCCTTATCTAGGAACCTTAATATTTCGTCCGGTGTTACGTTGGCCGGTTTGACACACTCTGGTGGAAAGGTGTGTTAAGGTGTGTTAGGTGTGTGGAAAGATGGGGTTTTGTCTCTGGTGGAAAGGTGTGTTAAGGTGTGTTAGGTGTGTGGAAAGATGGGGTCTTGTCTCTGGTGGAAAGGTGTGTACAGGTGTGTTAAGGTGTGTTAGGTGTGTGGAAAGATGGGGTCTTGTCTCTGGTGGAAAGGTGTGTACAGGTGTGTTAAGGTGTGTTAGGTGTGTGGAAAGATGGGGTTTTGTCTCTGGTGGAAAGGTGTGTACAGGTGTGTTAAGGTGTGTTAAGGTGTGTGGAAAGATGGAGTTTTGTCTCTGGTGGTAAGGTGTGTACAGGTGTGTTAAGGTGTGTTAAGGTGTGTGGAAAGATGGGGTTTTGTCTCTGGTGGAAAGGTGTGTACAGGTGTGTTAAGGTGTGTTAGGTGTGTGGAAAGATGGGGTTTTGTCTCTGGTGGAAAGGTGTGTACAGGTGTGTTAAGGTGTGTTAGGTGTGTGGAAAGATGGGGTTTCGTCTCTGGTGGAAAGTTGGGGTCACAGGTTCGAGACTGATTCAATAACTCACTCTTCCAATAGCTCAGTGGTTCAAAGGATCACTGATTCGATAGACCAAAATAAGAACAATGGTTCGAAACTGGCTCAATAACTCACTGTATTAATGGCTCAGTGGCTCAAAAGGAAACAATAGTTCACAGGTTCGAAACTGATTCAATAAATCACTGTTCCAATAGCTCAGTGGTTCAAAGGATCACTGTTTCAATAGACAAAAAGAGTTCACAGGTTCGACACAAGTTCACTGGGTCAATAACTCACTGTTCCACTAGTTCACTGGCTCAAAGGATCACTGATTCGATAGACAAAAAAAAGTTCACAGGTTCGACACAAGTTCACTGGCTCAAAGGATCACTGTTTCAATCGACAAAAAAAAAGTTCACAGGTTCGACACAAGTTCACTGGCTCAAAGGATCACTGTTTCAATCGACAAAAAAAAAGTTCACAGGTTCGACACAAGTTCACTGGCTCAAAGGATCACTGTTTCAATCGACAAAAACAACGACACTGGTTCGAAACTTCCTAAAACGATGGCTGAACAAGAGGACCTCAGTACACTGGCTCCCTACACGGCAGCCCTTTTCGAATCGTATGAGGGCGTTGATGAGAAAGCTGAAATGAGTAATGAGGTGAGGTTTTGTGGGTGTGTTTGTGGGTGGTGAGGGTGGGTGTTTGTGGGTGGTGAGGGTGTGTGTTTGTGGGTGGTGAGGGTGTGTGTTTGTGGGTGGTGAGGGTGTGTGTTTGTGGGTGGTGGGAGGGTGTGTGTGTTTAGGTAGAGGGTGGTGTTTGTGGGTGGTGAGGGGTGGGGTTTAGGGGTGGTGGTGAGGGGTGGGGTGTTTGTGGGTGGTGAGGGTGTGTGCTTGTAGGTGGTGGAGGGGTGTGTGGCTTGTGGGGTGGTGGAGGGTGGGTGTTTGTGGGGTGGTGAGGGTGGGTGTTTGTGGGTGGTGAGGGTGGGGTGTTTGTGGGTGGTGAGGGTGGGGTGTTTGTGGGGTGGTGTGTGCTTGTGGGTGTGGAGGGTGTGTGTTTCAGGGTGGTGGGAGGGTGTGTGTTTGTGGGTGGGGAGGGTGTGTGTTTCAGGGTGGTGAGGGTGTGTGTTTGTGGGTGGTGAGGTGTGTGTTTGTGGGTGGTGGAGGGTGTGTCAGGGTGGTGAGGGTGGGTGTTTGGGGGTGGTGAGGGTGTGGCTTGTGGGTGTAGGAGGGGTGGTGTTTGTGGGTGGTGGGAGGGGTGTGTGTTTGTGGGTGGTGGAGGGTGTGTGTTTGTGGGGTGGTGAGGTGGGTATGTTTGTGGGTGGTGAGGGTGTGTGTTTGTGGTGGTGAGGGTGTGTGTTTGTGGGTGGTGAGGGTGGGTGTTTGGGGTGGTGAGGTGGGGTGTTTGGGGTGGTGAGGGTGGGGTGTTTGTGTGGGTGGTGAGGGTGGGTGTTTGTGGGTGGTGGAGGGTGGGAGTGTGTTTGTGTGTGTGTGTGTGTGTGTAAATGTGTTGTATAATTTAAGTGTTTTCAGATTAATTTACAGATGTGATGTTTAAATTACTATTTTTATTCTAATTTACAATTTTATTTACAAAACTATAAATATTTTGTCTCATTTACAGGTGAAATGACTGTAAATTATTATTTTTTGGTGAATTTACAATATTTTCTCATTTACAGGTGAGATGGTCCCACTCAGTTACGTTTCTGAATACTAATTTACATTTTTTCATTTACAGGTAAGATGATGTGATATCGTGGGGGGCGTAAGTATTTATTTTACATATTTACAAGTAAGTTGTTCTAATTTACATAAACGTGAAGGAAATAAATTTTTTTTTACAATTTACATTTTCATGTTTTTTTTGACGACGTGTAACTTAATGAGAGAGTTTTAAGTTTGTAAATAATTGGTGTTTTATTTACAATTTACAAGGGGTTAAATCATCATACTCAAGGGGTTAAGTCATCATACTCAAGGGGTTAAATCATCATACTCAAGGGGTTAAGTCATCATACTCAAGGGGTTAAGTTATACTCAAGGGGTTAAGTCATCATACTCAAGGGGTTAAGTTATCATGCTCAAGGGGTTAAGTCATCATACTCAATGGGTTAAGTCATCATACTCAAGGGGTTAAGTTATCATACTCAAGGGGTTAAGTCATCATACTCAAGGGGTTAAGTTATCATACTCAAGGGGTTAAGTTATCATACTCAAGGGGTTAAGTTATCATACTTAAGGGGTTAAGTTATCAAACTCAAGGGGTTAAGTCATCATACTCAAGGGGTTAAGTTATCATACTCAAGGGGTTAAGTCATCATACTCAAGGGGTTAAGTCATCATACTCAAGGGGTTAAGTTATCATACTCAAGGGGTTAAATCATCATACTCAAGGGGTTAAGTCATCATACCAGGGGTTGTTATCATACCGGTTCATCATACTCAAGGCTGTTATCATACTCAAGGGTTAAGTTATCATACTCAAGGGGTTGTCATCATACCTTGGCAAGGTTATCATACCAAGGGTTAAATCATCATACTCAAGGGTTAAGTTATCATACCTCAAGGTTATCATACTCAAGGGTTGTCATCATACTCAAGGGGTTAAGTCATCATACTCAAGGGGTTGTTATCATACCAGGCGTTGTTATCATACCTGGGGTTGGTTATCATACCAAGGGGTTAAGTCATCATACTCAAGGGTTAAGTTATCATACTCAAGGGGTTAAGTTATCATACTCAAGGGGTTAAGTCATCATACTCAAGGTTGTTATCATACCAAGGGGTTAAGTTATCATAATTGGGTTAAGTCATCATACTCAAGGGATTAAGTCATCATACTCAAGGGGTTAAGTTATACTCAAGGGGTTGCTATATCATACTCAAGGGGTTAATCATCATACCAAGGGGTTAAGTCATCATACTCAAGGGTTGTTATCATACCAAGGGGTTAAGTCATCATACCTCAAGGGGTTGTCATCATACTCAAGGGGTTAAGTCATCATACTCGGGTTAAATCATCATACTCAAGTTAAGTCATCATATCAAGGGGTTGTTATCATACTCAAGGGGTTGAGTCATCATACCAGGGGTTGTTATCATACTGGGTTAAGTCATCATACTCAGGGGTTAAATCATCATACTCAAGGGTTAAGTCATCATACTCAAGGGGTTAAGCATTATACTCAAGGGGTTGAGTCATCATACACTCAAGGGGTTAAGTTATCATACTCAAGGTTGAGTCATCATACTAAGGGGTTGCTATCATACTCAAGGGGTTAATTTCTCATGCTCACACACACACACACACACACACACACACACACACACACACACACACACACACACCAACCTCCACTGTTCTTCTATCTATATTAAGCGACCATCATCAACCTTTCAACCAATGACCGCCTGTCCTGTGCCTCCCTCTCGACCAATCACAGCCCGAGATCTACCCAAGGGTTGGCGAGACAGGCCTGCCAACATCTCTCACCTCGACCAATCACAGGGCGAGGTTTTAGCGCGGGGGATTATGGGTTAGGAAGGGTTGCCAACATTGGGGTCGTTTGGATTATGATGGACGATTGGTAATTGGGTGATTTGGTGATTAGGTGTTTGAATGGGATTGGATTGTGTTAGGTGATGGCTGGGGGTGATTTCTTCGTTGTGTGTGTGTGTGTGTGTGTGTGTGTGTGTGTGTGACGGAGGAATCGAAGGTGCATGGGCATTTTGCTCGAGACTGCGACAAGGGCCACCTCCTCTACCCCTCCTCCCCTCTCTCCTACCCCCGTCTATACCCACCCCCTTCCTACTAATACCCCTCCTCCCTACCCCTTACTCTTAACTCCGCTACCCTCAATGCCCTGTCTCCCTCCTCCCACACGCCCCCACAACACCTCCCTACCCTCCCCATGCCCTCCCTCCCATAGGCACATCTCTCGGGCAAGCGCAGTGAGTCGTTTTCGGAAGACCAGTGCCTTACCTTTGAGTCGACCGCCGTCTCTTGCCGCCTGAGTGTAACCGGGACTAGTGCTGGTTTCGGGACGTCCTCCAGAACACCCCCTTCCCCCCCCTATTGTAAACGAACATCCGAAAAGGCTCCCCAAGGGCTCTTAAAGGCTCTTAGTCCTAAAGGCTCTTAAAGGCATTTAAAGAATCCCGAAACAGTTCCTCTCCTCCAAAAATTTAGTGGACCAAATCGACCCCCCATCCCAGTGTTCATACGTTTTATTACCCACGAAAAGGGGACCTCCTCAAACACTAATTACCAACAACTACCCTTTCATCATCAACCATGGCTGAAGTCGTTACCACTACCAAGATCTCTAAGAAGGGCGGGAAGAAGACCACGAAGAGGATTATCACTACTGAGACCGTTGAGCCCGGATGGTCTCGAGGGTCCTGTGATGACCATGATCGAGACCAATGAAAATAAGGAGAATCTTGGGTACGGTACATCTAAGAGGGTATAGTTGTGATACCTAGCTGGGGGTATTCCTAGCTCATACAAACTAGGATAGGAGGGGGGTGGTGGGTGGTTTTTTAGGGTCTAGGATGTGTTCTTGAGGATGTTTTCTGTGATCTAGGAAGTGTATAGTGATTTAGGATACTCTCAGCTCACATATATTAGGGTCTTGATAGGATAGGATGTCTTGGGGAGTCTAGGATGTGTTCTGAGGACGTGTTCTTGGGGTCTAGGATGTCTTCTGTGATCTAGGAAGTGTACAGTGATTCAGGATACTCCCAGCTCTCACACACATAGACATTAGGGTATTGCTAGGATATCTTGTGATCTAGGATGTGCTTTGGAGGTCTAGGATGTGTTCTGTGGTCTAAGGACGTTAGTAGGTTGTGTACAGTGATCTAGGATACTCCCAGCTCCCATTCTCTAGGATCTTACTAGTATGTCTTGTGGTCTAGGATGTTATTTATAGGTTCAATAGGATCTGTTCTAGTTAATTCCCACCTCACTCAAGTTACATCTCTAGGATTTCGTTTTAAATAGGATTTATTGATTGTAGAGTTACCCCATACCATCCTAGCTATCATATAGAGGCCTAGGACTGACATTATTTCTGCTAGGATTATTTCTGCCATCCTAGCTAGTGTTTTAGAGCACTAGGATTGGCAGTACTTCTGCTAGGACTACTTCTGCCATCCTAGCTTGGCTTTAGAGCCCTAGGATTGGTATTATTTCTGCTAAGACTACTTCTACCATCCTAGCTATCATATAGAGCCCTAGGAATGGTATTAATTCAGCTAGGACTACTTCTACCATCCTAGCTATCATATAGAGCCCAAGAATGGTATTAATTCAGCTAGGACTACTTTTGCTAGGACTACCACCATCCTAGCTAGGCTTTAGAGCCCTAGGATTGGTATTATTTCTGCTAGGACTACTTCCGCCCTCCTAGCTCGGCTTTAGAGCTGTAGGATTGGTATAATCCTTTATCTGGGATTTAAAAAGAGTCCTACCATCCTAATTATATTGGGGGAGGGTCGTAGGAGTTGTATGTAGGATTGCTTTAAAGTTCAGGATGTGGTCTATCATCCTAGGAATTCTCTTCGACATCCTATAGACATCCTACGGGAGAGAAAATCTATGTAAGGTTTCTTGAAGGATATTTTAGTTACACAGCCATCCTAGCAATAGACATCCTAGGTTAGAAAGGAGTTTAGGATTACTGCTAGGATATTTTACTTACACTCGTCCTGGCAATAGACATCCTAGGATAGATAAAACGTATGTAGGAATTCCTTGAAGGATATTTTAGTTATACACCTATCCTAGCAAGCATATATACAGTCATACAGACGCATTATACCAGAATATACTCGATATACTGAGCATTATACCCTCTTGGAGTACCTAACCCGAGCAGAGATAATTAAAGGTAAATATTGTCAGGTGTGTGTCAGGTGTGTGTGTGTCTGTCTGTCTGTCTGTCTTATTTTTTATCTGTACTTTTCAGGTGTGTGTGTGTTCAAGTCTCTCTCTCTCTCTCTCTCTCTCTCTCTCTCTCTCTCTCTCTCTCTCTCTCTCTCTCTCTCTCTCTCTCTCTCTCTCTGAATCTGTCATAGTGTCATGTGTCATACGAGGCTGTCATGAGGGAGTGTCACGTGTCATATATATCTCCTGCAGATTTACTATACACTGTGTCATATGAGTGTCATAATTTTGTCATACTTAGTGTCATAGTGAGGTGTCATATGTGAGTGTCATATGAAACTGTCATTTAAGTGTCATATAGATTTGTAATGCATAGTGTCATAGTGAGGTGTCATATGTGAGTGTCATATGAAACTGTCATTTAAGTGTCATATAGATTTGTAATGCATAGTGTCATAGTGAGGTGTCATATGTGAGTGTCATATGAAACTGTCATTTAAGTGTCATATAGATTTGTCATGCATAGTGTCATAGCGAAGTGTCATATGGAACTGTCATGCAAGTTTAATATAACCAGGTGTCATGTAAGTTATACACATCTGTTATGCCATTTTGACACAGGTGGCATAATTGACACGTGTTTTGTATTTTATATTACCTGAGAACACCTGTTGTAGATTAACAGGTGTGTGTGTGTGTGTGTTGTGTGGTGTGTGTGTGTGTGTGTGTGTGTGTGTGTGTGTGTGTGTGTGTGTGTGTGTGTGTGTACTTACTTACTCTACACCTGTTTACAAATTTCCAAAGTTACAGAATCCATCACAGGTATAGAAAACACATGTGAGGTCCTTATTTACAGGTGTGTACGTCCAGTTTACACACCTGACACCTGTTTTCAGATTAACAAATGATTAAACTTCATCACAGGTGCAAATAAATACCTGTGTATCGCTGTTTTTACTTGACAGGTGTTTTACAGGTGTGATACAGGTTTAATTAGTGATCTTGTGTGGATCTGTTTTGTGCAGGTATGTAATTTCAATGTGTGGATGTTTACAGGTGTACATGCCAGGTGTATAGGCTAAGTGGATCTCTCACACACACCTGTAATTACTTCACTGTCTTAATTAAACACCTGTGCTTCAGTCACCACCAATGAAACACCTGTTCTTCAATCACCATGTCTTAATCACCTGTTATCTCTTAATTACACCTGACACCTGTATCAATAACACCTGTCTACAATATTATTCACTGTCTCATATATACGAATGCATGTGTGTGTGTGTGTGTATGTACGTATGCATGTGTGTGTATATGAATTAACGTGTGTGTGTGTGTGTATGTCGTGTGTGTATGTCTGTGTGTGTATGGCGCGGTTAAAGGTCAGGTAGCTCAGGTGAATTAATTGCCCGTCACGCTTCGATATTCACATAACTTGGGTAAAATTTCAATTGATTTACCTGTCCATGGTTAATTAGCCTTGAGAAACAGGTAAAGACAGGTAGGGTCTTACTAAAGGGGTTATGCCATAGTAAAGGGGTTAATCATCATACTCAAGGGGTTAAATCATCATACTCAAGGGGTTAAGTCATCATACTCAAGGGGTTAAATCATCATACTCAAGGGGTTGTTATCATACTCAAGGGGTTAAATCATCATACTCAAGGGGTTAAGTTATCATACTCAAGGGGTTAAGTTATCATACTCAAGGTTAAATCATCATACTCAAGGGGTTAAGTCATCATACTCAAGGGGTTAAATCATCATACTCAAGAGGTTAAATCATCATACTCAAGGGTTAAATCATCATACTCAAGGGGTTAAATCATCATACCAAGGGTTAAATCATCATACTCAAGGGGTTAAATCATCATACTCAAGGGTTAAATCATCATACTCAGGGATTAAATCATCATACTCAAGGGTTAAGTCATCATACTCAAGGGGTTAAATCATCATACTCAAGGGGTTAAATCATCATATACCTGGGTTAAATCATCATACTCAAGGGATTAAATCATCATACTCAAGGGTTAAGTCATCATACCAAGGGTTAAATCATCATACTCAAGGGGTTAAGTCATCATACTCAAGGGGTTAATCATCATACCTAAGGGGTTAAGTCATCATACCAAGGGGTTAAATCATCATACTCAAGGTTAAATCATCATACTAAGGGGTTAAATCATCATACTCAAGGGGTTAAATCATCATACCAAGGGGTTAAATCATCATACTCAAGGGTTAAATCATCATACTCAAGGGGTTAAATCATCATACTCAAGGGGTTAAATCATCATACTCAAGGGGTTAAATCATACTCAAGGGTTAAATCATCATACTCAAGGGGTTAAATCATCATACTCAAGGGGTTAAATCATCATACTCAAGGGGTTAAGTCATCATACCAGTTATAAAAATAATTGATTTAACATAAAAAAATACACATTATGTATACTTGTGTATGTATATGATGTATGTAACTGGTGTATGTATGTATGTATGTATGTATGTATGTATGTGAAGGAATTTATACATGAATTTTAATATTTTTTTAGCTAATTAATTGAAGATGATTTTAATTATTTTTTGAAAGTTTTGTTTATAATTACTGTATGTTAATTATTATTTGATATTGAGGGGATTAATTAGTGTTTGTTTGTGTTAATGGGTAGTGGTGGTAGTTGGTGTAGTGGTGGTGGTGGTGGTAGTGGTGGTAGTGGTGGTGGTGTGGTAGTGGTGGTAGTGGTGGTGGTGGTGGTAGTAGTGGCGGTTGTGGTGGTGGTGGTTAGTGTGGTGGAGGTGGTGGTGATAGTGAGGGCGTGTAGTGGTAATGGTGGTGGTGGTGTTATGTGGTGGTGGTAGTGGTGGTAGTGGTAGTGGTGGTAGTGGTGGTGGTGGTGGTGGTGGTAGTGTGGTGGTGGTAGTGGTGGTAGTGGAGTGGTGGTAGTGGTGGTGGTGGTGGTGGTGGTGGTGGTAGTTGTGGTGGTTGTGGTGTGGTGGTGGTGGTTGTGGTGGTGGTGGTGTAGTAGTGGTGGTTGTGGTGGTGGTGGTGGTAGTGTGATGGTGGTGGTAGTAGTGGTGGTGTGGTGGTGGTGGTGGTAGTAGTGGCGGTTGTGGTGGTGGTTAGTGTGGTGGAGGATGAGGCGTGGTAGTGGTAATGGTGGTGGTGGTGTGGTTAGTGTGGTGGTAGTTGTGGTGGTTGTGGTAGTGGTGGTGGTGGTGGTTAGTGTGGTGGTAGTTGTGGTGGTGGTAGTTGTGGTAGTTGTTGTAGTTGTGGTGGTGGTGGTGGTAGTTAGTGTGGTGGTAGTGGTAGTAGTTGTGGTGGTGGTAATTGTGGTGGTTGTGGTAGTGGTGGTGGTGGTGGTGTGGTGGTGGTGGTGGTGGTAGTGATGGTGGTAGTTGTGGTGGTGGTAATTGTGGTGGTTGTGGTAGTGGTGGTGGTGGTGGTGGTGGTGTGGTGGTGATGGTGTGGTAGTGGTAATGGTGGTGGTGGTGGTGGTGGTGGTGTGGTGGTTGTGGTGGTTGTAGTAGTGGTGGTTGTGGTGGTGGTGGTAGTGGTGATGATGGTGATGATGGTGTGGTGGTGGTGGTGGTGGTGGTGGTGGTGATGATGGTGTGGTGGTGGTGTGGTAGTGGTGATGATGGTGGTGGTGGTGGTGGTGGTGGTGTAGTGGTGGATGATGGTGTGTGGTGGTGGTGGTGGTGGTAGTGGTGATGATGGTGTGGTGGTGGTGGTGGTGGTAGTAGTGGTGATGATGGTGTGGTGGTGGTGGTGGTGGTGGTGATGATGGTGTGGTGGTGGTGGTGGTGGTGGTGGTGGTGGTGGTGGTGGTGGTGGTGGTGGTGGTGGTGTAGTGGTGGTAGTGGTGATGATGGTGTGGTGGTGGTGGTAGTGGTGATGATGGTGTGGTGGTGGTGGTAGTGGTGATGATGGTGTGTGTGGTGGTGGTGGTAGTGGTGATGATGTGTGGTGGTGGTGGTGTGGTGGTAGTGGGGATGATGGTGTGGTGGTGGTGGTAGTGGTGGATGATGGTGTGGTGGTGGTGGTGGTGGTAGTGGTGATGATGGTGTAGTGGTGGTGGTGGTGGTAGTGGTGATGATGGTGTGGTGGTGGTAGTGGTAGTGGTGATGATGTGGTGGTGGTGGTGGTGGTGTAGTGGTGATGATGGTGTGGTGGGTGGTGGTGGTGGTAGTGGTGATGATGGTGTGGTGGTGGTGGTAGTGGTGGTGGTGGTGGTGGTGGTGGTAGTGGTGGTGGTGGTGGTGGTGGTGGTGGTAGTGGTGGTGGTGGTGGTAGTGGTGGTGGTAGTGATGAATGCTAGTAGTAATGATGGTTGTTGTGGTTGTAAGTGTGGCAATTGTTATAGTTGCTAGTAGTTAGGAGAATACAGGTTAGCAATTGTGGTAGATGGGTGGCAATGGTGGTAGATGGGTGGTAATGGTGGTAGATGGCAATAGTTGTAGATGAATGTTTGTAGTTGTTGTAGTTGTAGCTGGTTGTAGGTTGGTGGGTGGCAGGTGGGTTGTGGGTGGTGTTGGGTGAGCTTCACATAAGGCCAGACTTTTCGGGGGTGGATATTTTGGTATCATAAGAGGGGGGTGGGGGGGTGAGGTGGGGTGTGAGGTGGGGGTAGACGGAAATAGTGTGAGTCGTTTTCCTCTGCCACGCCTCCACCATAAAGCTAACTCTCTCTGTCACCCTACCATCAAGCTAATTTTTCTCTGTCACCCCACCATAAAGCTAACTCTCTCTCTCTCTCTCTCTCTCTCTCTCTCTCTCTCTCTCTCTCTTCCAACAGCTCATTTTCAGCGGGGAGCTCACCAAGGCGATATTAAAAGACCTGTACTATTAAAATTAACACACACTCTATCTCTCTCTCTCAATATAAAGCTACCTCTCAATATAAAGATACCTCTCAATATAAAGATACCTCTCAATAAAGCTAACTCTCTCTCTCTCTTTCTTCCAACAGCTCATTTTCAGCGGGGAGTTCACCAAGGCGATGTCGAAAGATTGGCACTCGGGCCATTTCTGTTGTTGGCAGTGTGACGAATCTCTCACCGGTCAGCGTTATGTTCTCAAGGATGACCACCCTTACTGTATTAAGTGCTACGAGGCTGTCTTCGCTAACACCTGTGAAGACTGCACAGCCATTATCGGCATCGACTCCAAGGTGAGGCTCTTTTGGAGGGGTGTGGAGGCGCGAGGGAAGGTTTGAGGCTAGGAGAGTTTTAAAGGCGCTAGGGAAGGTTTGGAGGAGCAAGAGAGGTTTAAAGGCTAGAAAAGGTTTGAAGGGGCTGGGAGAGGTGTTGAAGCATTAGGAGAAGTCTGAAGCACTAGGAGAGGTCTGGAAGCACTAGAGAGGTCTGGAAGCACTAGAAGAGGTCTGGAAGCACTAGAGAGGTCTGGAAGCACTAGAAGAGGTCTGGAAGCACTAGGAGAGGTCTGGAAGCACTAGGAGAGGTCTGAAGCAGAGAGGTCTGAAGCACTAGAAGAGTCTGAAGCATTAGGAGAGGTCTGGAAGCACAAGGAGAGGTCTAAGCACTAGAGAGGTCTGGAAGCACTAGGAGAGGTCTGGAAGCACTAGGGGAGAGGTCTGAAGCACTAGGAGAGGTCTGGAAGCACTAGGAGAGGTCTGGAAGCACTAGGAGAGGTCTGGAAGCACTAGGAGAGGTCTGGAAGCACTAGGAGAAGTCTAGCACTAGGAGAGGTCTGGAAGCACTAGAGAAGTCTGGAAGCATTAAAGAGGTCTGGAAGCACTAGAGAGGTCTGGAAGCACTAGGAGAGGTCTGGAAGCACTAGAGAAGTCTGAAGTATTAGAAGAGGTCTGGAAGTACTAGGAGAGGTCAGCACTAGGAGGGTCTGAAGCACTAGGAGAGGTCTGGAAGCACTAGAAGAGGTCTGGAAGCACTAGGAGACTAGGAGAGGTCTGGAAGCACTAGAGAGTCTGGAAGCACTAGGAGAGGTCTGGAAGCACTAGGAGAGGTCTGGAAGCACTAGAAGAGGTCTGGAAGCACTAGGAGACTAGGAGAGGTCTGGAAGCACTAGGAGAAGTCTGGAAGCACTAGGAGAAGTCTGGAAGCATTAGAAGAGGTCTGGAAGCACTAGGAGAAGTCTGGAAGCATTAGAAGAGGTCTGGAAGCACTAGGAGACTAGGAGAGGTCTGGAAGCACTAGGAGAAGTCTGGAAGCACTAGGAGAGGTTTTGAAGCACCAGGAGAGATCAAGAGGTTTTTAGAGGTAGTGACAAGTATATGTAACCAGCCCCCATACCCCGTTTTCTATGAGAGGAAGTATGGACAGTCCCCCTTCACTTGTGGGCTTACAGGGGCTCGTCAGGTGTTTGTTCAATGTGGCATCACTGTGTTGGTTTGTAATGCGACAGAAGGAAACTCACAATGGGATCAAATTAAAACACCATTAAAACAGAGTAAAACAAATTAAAACACCATTAAAGCAGAGTAAATCAAATTAAAACACCATTAAAACAGAGGAAATCAAATTAAAACACCATTAAAGCAGAGTAAATCAAATTAAAACACCATTAAAGCAGAGTAAATCAAATTAAAACACCATTAAAACAGAGTAAATCAAATTAAAACACCATTAAAGCAGAGTAAAACAAAATAAAACACCATTAAAGCAGAGTAAATCAAATTAAAACACCATTAAAGCAGAGTAAAACAAATTAAAACACCATTAAAGCAGAGTAAATCAAATTAAAACACCATTAAAACAAAGTAAAACAAATTAAAACACCATTAAAGCAGAGTAAATCAAATTAAAACACCATTAAAACAGAGTAAATCAAATTAAAACACCATTAAAACAGAGTAAATCAAATTAAAACACCATTAAAAACAAGGTAAAATAAAATTAAACACCACCATTAAAACAGAGAAATCCAATTAAAAACACCAAAATTTAAAACAAAGTAAAACAAATTAAACACCATTAAAAGCAGGTAAATCCAAATTAAAGCAGGTAAAATAAAATTAAAACACCATTAAAACAGAAATCAAGAATTAAAAAACACTATTAAGCAAGAGTAAATCAAAATTAAAACACCATTAAAACAGAGTAAAACAAATTAAAACACCATTAAAGCAGAGTAAATCAAATTAAAACACCATTAAAACAGAGGAAATCAAATTAAAACACCATTAAAGCAGAGTAAATCAAATTAAAACACCATTAAAGCAGAGTAAATCAAATTAAAACACCATTAAAACAGAGTAAATCAAATTAAAACACCATTAAAGCAGAGTAAAACAAAATAAAACACCATTAAAGCAGAGTAAATCAAATTAAAACACCATTAAAGCAGAGTAAAACAAATTAAAACACCATTAAAGCAGAGTAAATCAAATTAAAACACCATTAAAACAAAGTAAAACAAATTAAAACACCATTAAAGCAGAGTAAATCAAATTAAAACACCATTAAAACAGAGTAAATCAAATTAAAACACCATTAAAAGGCAATTAAAACAGAGTAAATCAAATTAAAACACCATTAAAACAGAGTAAAACAAATTAAAACACCATTAAAACAGAGTAAATCAAATTAAAACAAATTAAAACACCATTAAAACAAAATAAAACAAATTAAAACACCATTAAAACATTAAAACAAATTAAAACAAATATCTCAATGTAATAGATAGATAGACAGATAGACAGTCAAATAGAGAGACACACACACACACACACACACACACACACACACACACACACACACACACACACACACACACATACCTACACACACATACCTACACACACACACACACACACACACACACACACACAGACAGACACACAGACAGACAGACACACACACACACACACACACACACAGACACACACACACACACACACACACACACACACACACACACACACACACACACACACACACACAGACAGACAGACAGACAGACATACACGCTATGCTACCGATGGCAATGCGGGGGTTAAGAATGCAGGAGTGCCACTTGACAGACAGACAGACAGATGGACACAGTGCCAGACGTCACCTGCTGTTGGCACTGTCAGTGACAAGTGTAGTGAAGGTGTCGTTGACCTCTGGCTCTCTGTCTGTCTGTCTGTTTTACCCTCTGTGTGATTGTCTGTCTGTCTGTCTGTCTGTCTGTCTGTCTGTCTGTCTGTCTGTCTGTCTGTCTGTCTATCTATCTATCTATCTGTCTGTCTATCTGTCTCTCTGTCTATATGTCTGTCTGTCTGACTGACTCTCTGACTCTGCCTGCCTGTCTGATTTCTCTCTATTATCTGTCTGTCTGTCTGTCTATCTGTCTGTCTGTCAATCTGTCTGTCTATCTATCTGTCTCTCTGTCTATGTGTCTGTCTGTCTGACTCTCTAACTCTGCCTGCCTGTCTGATTTCTCTCTATTATCTGCCTGTCTGTCTGTCTATCTGTCTGTCTGTCTGTCTGTCTGTCTGTCTATCTGTCTGTCTGTCTGTCTGTCTGTCTGTCTGTAGCTTCTTCTTCAGTAAAACAAACAAACTCGACAGTCAAAGCAACAAACACTCTAACAATGTTTCCAATTAGTGTTTTATTTTCCTTCATATAAAACAAACAAACACAGGAACCAACATCTGGCAACACCTGACAATAGCAGTGTTGCCAACTCATTAGTACAACCTCACTTTAGTACCCCAGTGACTGTTGCCATCTTCTTCCTGTATGTGGTAATTTGGCTCTTATGGTCTGGTAACATCTACTCAGGCGAGACAAACTGACTTGATTTGACGTAGCGGAAAGAGCTAGGTTAAAAATAGCGGAAAATAGCTAGGTTGTACAAAATATAGCGGAAAATAGCTAGATTCTTAAAAAAAATAGCGGAAAATAGCTAGATTGTACAAAAAATAGCGGAAAATAGCTAGATTCTTAAAAAAATAGCGGAATTAGAATAAATATCTCTGGTTTCTTGGTAAATAATAGCAAATTGGTCGAATGTTTTATCAGGTTTAAGATTAGGTAGTGGAGGTGTTTTTTTTTTCGCTAATTGTATCTGTTTGGTGTAGCGGAAAGATAGATGTATTTATGTGGGTCTAAGTTAGCGGTTATTTAGCGAAAAAGTGCTATGGTTTTTTATTGGGGGGGGGAGGGGAGTTGTTTGACGTCATTAGGCGTATGACTGTTGGAGGTTGCCAAGAAACAATAAAACAATGAAGGAATTTAACGTAGGAACCTTTGAGAATCCATCTTAACTTACTGTACACACACACACACACACACACACACACACACACACACACACACACACACACACACACACACACA